>NW_008583373.1:21149-56330 GCF_000691845.1 Merops nubicus | reverse complement strand
TAAAGGATTCTATGATTCTAGGGAAACTCAGAGCCTGAAGAATGTAAGTGGTCAGCCATAGCCTTAACCCAAAAGGGTCAGTGTCCCAGCTCTCTGAGCTGCCTACACATGACAGGAGCAAGGAAAAGGAGGAGGCAGTTGCAGGGTTCTCCTCACGGCACAGCAGAAGACCTTGTAAGGCTGAGTGCTAAGGCATTATGATGGCAGATATAAATCCGTAAATAAAAATACAGCAATGTTGCAGAAATTTATGTATGAAATGATGCGCTCTAGGCCAATTAATAAGCTTGGGAGGAGGATTCTGGAATTACTATAGATGAATTAAAAGATCAGTGCAATGCTTAGGACAACAAACAGAGCAGTAATTGAAAATTATTAGAGAAAGAATAAAGAACAACGCGGAGACCATCGTTACATACTGTAGCCCCTTACACCCCCATGAATGCTACAGCTTTGGTCCATCCTTTTTCTTCCATCTGTCCATCCCATATTTCCACTCACCTCCCACCAAGACAGACTTGGAAAAGATTCAAAGAAAGAAGATCAAAGATATGGAATAACTTTCATCTGTGGAGCAGTTCAATAGACTGTACCCTCAGGCTGGAAGAACGGTGCCTGATGGAAGATAAAAGAGTTTGTAAAATCTGAAATGGTGGGATAGTTGCTCCCTCTTTCTTCCAGCACAAGTAGGGAACCTCAGATAAAGGTAGCAGGAGGCAGGTTCACAACAAATAATGTTTTCTTCCAGCACATGAACTTGTAGTTAAGACAATGACCTTTTAGCCACCAGGTTCTTAGAAAGGTCAGATGAATGAAAAATTAGGAGAGGAACTTGTTTATTCTGTCATAGAATCTTGACTCTTAGAAGAGTGTAGATGTGGCACATCTGCCAGCCCTTTCCATATTGTGAAAATACAAGTTTTCAGGCCATTTTTTGCAAAGATACTTTACCTGCAAGAGAATAGAGATCTATTTGCAATATCAGGCTGGGCCTGCAGATACAGCATGAAATTATTGGATTCTCAAATACTTGTAGCTCCTTCTTTGATGCTCTTGGCAAAATACAAGTGGGCACCCATCAGATGAATGCAAAACATCATTTGAAAATACCACTGTATGTGCAACATTCAAGCGTCTTACACAACCTAGAGCATTCATAAGCAAAGTTTTGTAGCACTTTTGACTGTCTTTATATCTACATTTTCTTTATGTATTTGGGCTACACCATGACATTTATCCAGTTCAATTCCTGAACAGGTTAACTTTTTAGGTATTCTTTCTACCTCTACAGGCAGCAAGACTCCCATCTCTTCCCCCATTTCTCATAATAGGCATGCACTCATTTTCCTACAAAGGGTGCAGATGGTTCCTTCACAACAGTCAGTCTGTTTTTTTCCCTAAACCTTTTACATGCTGATCCTAATACAGATAAACCAATTAAGAAGGTTGCTGAAAATTAATAAGGTCTAGGGGATGAAGCAGAAATAAGAAAAATATCAGCACTATGCCCCAAAGCCTATTCTATAACAACATATAAGTCTGTAACAAAAAAGGAAACCAAACTGAACAAAAACAGTGTAGTCACAGAGGGGACAAATGACCCTGTATTCTCTTCCAGTATTTCCAGTATTTATATTTGGGTGGAGATGAGAAAAGAAATACACTTGTAAGCCCAAGTGTTGTTCCCAGAAAACATCAAACAATCTCTTAATTGTATTTCTACCTGACTTTTCCCTGATACGTTGATTTAGGATATTAAAAGGATTTAAGTATTTGTATGTACACCTCAGGTTTGATTGCGGTTTATATCAGATCTCAAGCCCTCCTGATACTCTCATTGCATAAACTGTGCCATCTTGTTGCTCTAAATTCACAGCAAGATCTGTAACACCTTTCAATAAAATTGAGGTGGTTCTGTTCCAGGCTTCCTGCCTACTTCATGAAAGTCCCGATGACTGCTCCTTCTTCCTAACACACTGAATTTTTATTTTGTCCTTACAGCAGCGGGAGTTCTATGCCGACCACCACATTTTTTTGTAACAATGCTGGCTTTTGCAACTGCACCATTTTTCATTGAATTCAAAGCATATGGCAGGTTAGACAGCATACAGGCTCAGCATTGGTAACCCCCCGTTCTCTGGTCTTCCCAAGCAGAGGAGTTACACATTCCAGGCACGAATCCAGCCTCCTCTCCCTGTTGGATCTGCCCTTTCAACTAGCTCAGCTCTAAACCTTCCATTTTAACTAAGATCTAACCCATTTCAGATTCCCTCTTACTATTATAGCAAAACATTTGAAAGGGTAGACAGAAATTGGGCTCTTTGCTTGTGTATAGAAGAAAGGCTAATTTAATGTGACTGCACATCCTCCCCTGTTCACCTGCACTGTGTCCCATTTTCCTGCCTTTGAAGTGCATCCTTCAGATCCTTAAAGACCTGAAAGATCTTTAAACAGCTCTGGTGAAAAGAATCTGTTCTTACAGTGATCTGTTATCACTGCTGTCTGAAAGCTGGAAGGACGAGAAAATTTGCCAAACCCCTGAAAACAGATGGAATTAGTGAGAAGGGGATCAAGGAGCTAGTTGGCTCCAGGTACCGGTCTCTGGACCACAGAGAGAGAGCCCTTGCAGCAAGCGGTGCCCTGTTGCTTGGTTCCAGCATCGTGAAGTGTCATCCTTCCAGTTGTACCATTGATCAATCAGCTGACAGACTGGGATTGCAGGGGTGCTCACTCACCTTGAAAGCAAGCAGCTTTCCCGTTGCTCAGCCCAGCGGGACAGGGACATAAGAGGAGGGGCAGGCCTCAACAGGAATAAACCACAAAAATGCAAAGCAACTGGGCTGCTTCCCTGCGCTGTGCTCAGCATGAGTGACTCCTTCCCCAGTCCACAACCCCCGCTGTGATCAAGGCATTTCTGCATCAGACACTGTGTTCTTGCCTCTGAGAGCGGGTTTCTGACTCAGACCGCACTGAGGAAAAGCTAGTAAAGAAAAGCTGGGTCCCATTTCTACAGCAGTCAGCAGGACAACAAGCGTGTCTTGCCAGTTTCAATTTTCTGCACGCACATACTAATTATACTGGTTTGGTTTTTTTATTATGTTACATAGGCAAAGGAAAAGATTCATCACTATTTTTTAATACTAAGAATAAGATCCTTCCTGTCAGTACACAAGCTCAGCAGTGAAAGACATTGTTTGGGTGCAGGTGTGCTTCATACGAATGTTTGTTCTCAAAACAGTATCTTCCTTCTCAGCATCTGACACGCTGCAGTTCTGTCAAAAATGGACACATGGGCACACACACTTTTTTTTAAAACCAGTTTTGTCCCATCACTGCCTAACATAAGAATTGGTGCTATGTGAAGAGGTAAAGCTGATTAGCTGGGTAGACTTTATCAAGGAAGAGAAGGCTCTTATATTTGTGGGAAAGGGTAGAATCTGACCTACTTTATGTCCCAATACTAATGCTTTAATTTTAGGTGTTTTCACAGTCTTCCTAAAAGCAGTGGCCAAATTTCCTGCACAGCCAAAGTAGAAAAGTTTTGTGTATTTTTAGTATTGCTCCATTTAAGTGCTTTCATGTAGGTTTCAATATATCCTTCTCAAAGAAAAATAATTTCTCACAGCCTTTCAGACAGGCAACAGAAAATAAATACCTTCAAACTCACCTCTTTCCAAAATCTTAAAATTGCTATTCAGAAACGTTTCATTATGAAGAAAGAATGGGTCATAGTGGCTTCTCCATCCCTCATTCTCTTCAAATCCAGACTGGCTACCTTTTTGGAAGATAAGCTTAAATGAAATCACATCATCTGAAGAACTCAGCATAGAGAAAACAAGGTAAAGTATAATGGATTATCCAAACGTGCTGCTCCGACATGATCTTACTTCTTGTGTCGGAAGGAATGTGGATCAGTGAAGAGGTGCCTCTGCCAAGGCTGGGACTGCCCAGAGGAGCTCCACAACTCCAGGGACATGACTTTTGCCAGGACAAGCCCTGGTCCCCTCCCCTCCTTCCTTTTGCACCCTGATTTCTATATGAAAATAAATGTGCATGTAGGTCAGGAGAGAGCCACAAAATATTCTTGCCACATCCTAGTGGGGCTGAAGGACAGCAGACCACATTGCATGGGCTATACAGGTATATACTGTAGCCCCTATATTTCATTTCGATCCAGATAAGTAATTAATTTGAAGAGCTCACTTCTTCACAGATACTTCAAAACATGGAAGGCACTACTGGAATGCAATCCTGTTATCTGCAATAATCTGAATAGACACCTGGATTCAGCAGTCATTTATTATTATCATGGATCCCTCACCAGCTGGTTTAAATAAAAATAATCCAAATTATGAAGAGGTCATGAATTCTTCACGTCACTTTAAAGGTTTGCTTTTCTGAATTTGCATTGTGAAAGTGGTCCCTTTTGCATGGCTTTTTTTTTCCCTCCAGTAATACAAACCACCAAATCTACTAGTTGCTCTCAGAATAATCACATGTGCCTGCAGAGTGTGAATACTTCTGCCACTAACGCACGGGCATTTTCATTGCTCTCTCTTTCTACAAACAGAAATTCACTAGAAAGTTAATGTAAGGCTTTCTATATGGAGCCAAAAGGGAAATGTGGGGGGTTTAGTGCAACAAATGGATTCTTTCCATTCCTTCTTTCAGCTCTAATGAAAATTAATATCACTTTGGTTCATACTAACACCACTAACTCCAAGGAAATCTGTAGTTCAAACCTCCAGCTCGCTAAGCTTAGCTGCTGCTGCACATATGGTATGTGTGATCACTGACTGTTCCCGATAAGAGGCCATACAGGCTACAACAACTGTGCAACAAAGACAGTGCTGCTTTAGTCTCACTTCTTGTTATTAACTTGTTCTTCACTTTCACTCTACTTTTATCTGTGAGATCTTTATTGTCTGTTTCCCCCTTATGCCTAGTCTCTCCTCACAGTCATCACAGCTCCTCTAGGAACCACCACTCGGGTCTCTTTGCCTTTTTACCCTGGATTCACACTGTTGGCAGCAACGCTCCCCTTCCACTGCACCATGCTGTCAGGCCTGCAGGCTGGTACAGTACAAAGATGTTTTCTTTTACGCCCCAGTGCAATAAACAGAATTTTAAACTTCATTCTGAAAAGGTACCAAACCTGACTGCTGAACAGCACGCAGCAGAGGCATGAGCTGCCGGCAGACACAGATCCAGCTGGGCTGCCAGCATGGGCAGTGGGAGGGAAGCAGAAGGGATGAGCTGGGGACGGGGCTGGAGAGATGCCTGCAGGCGTAGGGAATGCAATATCATTTCACATACTGTGTTTGAGGTCATACCGACCCCTCTGACTTAACACAGGATGTATATCTGAGGTTGGCAAATAATTCCAGCAGAACAGATTGTGCCCAGCCTTAGTCTGAGGAACAGCGAAGCGAAGATCTGCGTGCGTTGGGATGAAGGTTTGTGAGGTGCATGGTGTATGAGTGCGCACCTATGGGCACACAGAAGTGCAGCTCTCAAAGGAGACAAAACACTAGGCCACATGGACCCTTGGGCCATGCCAGCACAACTCATAGATCAACTGTGTCTCCTGGGCAGTGAATGAGTGAGCAGCTGAGGAGGGGGCACAGCCACTGGCAGTGGGAACCAACAGCCCTGGGCCACCAAACACACAGAGGAACAAGCACTGCTGTCACTTGTCACTGTTCTTCCTTGCTGCATTGCTCGCAAATGCAGACACTAAGACGTTCTTGCAAAGTTTAGCCCAGACACACAAAACACAGCTCCTTGACTTGTGCTTTTATCATCTCCTTCAGATCAAGTGTAATTCATCAGTCCCTCTTTTGATGACAGAGATCTTATTATACAAAAGTAGTACCACGCTTTTATACAAAGAACCACGCAGCTTTATGGGTCTTCTCCAAAAATATCACATTTTTACTGCAGCAGTGGCATTAATAACTGTCACACCATGCAGTCCTTTGGGAAGCTGCCCTACCTGCCAGTAAGAAGTTTCTCTTTGCATTACTTCCTAAGTGGTCATTAAAGGTCTTTCCCAAAAACACACAACAGGAAACATTCTTCCTGGGGTTTTTTAACTTGATTTTGAATAGAAGTATCTTTGTTGATAGGTTCTATGGCTGTTGTTTGTAAGGTGTGAAATATTCCCTTCTGTATTATTTTAAAATCTCATGCTTGAGTTACCCTTCCCCTGAGCTTTACCCATTTTAATTAAGTTTTAGATGCTTATTTTGTTTCTATAATTTATCTCATTCATCTCATAAATCTCTTTCCTTGCTTTAGCATACCCTTTGGAAGACTCACGCCCAGAATACATTAAGAATAGGAATCAGCAGGGGTGCAAGTATGCAAGTTTAAAGGCATTAAATTACAATTAGTGGATTTCTGAAATGCAAAGCACATGGCAATATCAATTCACTTGCAGAAGACAGGAAATAGGTAGGAAACTGAGGGGAGTGTTGCTTCAGTGGCTGTCCCTTTTGTGCCTGCAATTTTTCTGCAGGTGTCTGGCAGAAATTAAACACGCTATCTGTAATGTAAGGCTTACACATAAGAGTATCAGTTTCTTGTGAGCCAGCACATTTTTGTACCTAAAAATTATCAGTGAATGGTTATTAGCAGGGCAAGTTTCTCCATGTGTGAACTCATAAGGATGTTTAAGCAGACAGCTTCACTACTTAATACGATGCTGTTTGTAAAGCAAGAGGCTGTTTACTGTTCTTTCACAAAAATGAGGAACATTATTCCCAAACATTTTATATCTTATGCAAGACTTGGAAAAATATTTGGCTGTGCATGGTTTAAAACTCCTTCAGGCGTCTTGAGGCACCTAGCAAAGCGGTCACCTCTTCCTTCTCACTCTTGACTGCTGAGCAGGAAGACTGTCATAGCCTTTGCCCCTACCATGGCCTTTTTGACCAGGGCTTGGGCACCTCTATCTGAGCCATTTCCTCTCAGTCCCTTGGGTTCAAGCTTGGTTCAAGCTTCCCCCTCTCTCCAAGTGGGATCTGGGAGAATTACAAAACATTTCTTGTTCAGAGGATTCTGGTGGTTGTTGGGCTTTCGTATTTTTCTATCACTTTTATGCTCCTGGTATCTGAGCAATTTATAGAAATTTAAGATTGATTTCATTCTCCTGACAGGGCCGCTGACTCAAACACCATCAGTCCTCTAGAGCTGCCCTTCTTTCCACAAATGCACTTTAAGTGGAAAAAGATTTGGCCATGTATTCTGACAGCTTGTATTTTGTTGCTTCCTGTCCTCAAATGCTGGATCTTTATTATACTGACTGTAAAATGGTATAAAAATATAGAACTATACTACAGCTTAGTTTATATAATAGTACATTAATAAGGAGATATTAAAAGACAGCTAAAACAGAAACATGCCCTTTAGCCCAAAACTCAGTTTCAGCTGAACTTGTGATCTTTCCAACATAACAGGAGGCCCATGCTAATTTTGCAAAAATGAATTTAAGTTACACTTACTTATTAGTAATATTTTCATTATGACTGACAAAGAGTAAAGATTTAAGCATAAATCTTTATGCAAAAAATATTCCTGCAGATATACGACCGCAATTAATCTTGCCTTGTAAATTATTGACTCTTTTCTTGCAAAAAGGTGTCTCTGCTGACAGCTAAGCCACCAGACTGTGCTGTTTTGTAAACTGCCCCTTTCCTCGCCCTTTATATTGTGAGCAGTGGGCAGTGAAATCCCAGGGCTGTGACGAGCAAGTTTATTGCACACAGTAGATAAATATTTGCTGTACCGAGGCCCATAGTTGGCTATTATATTTTCCACAATCATATTAAAACTGGATTATGACTTAATATTGCTTTTATTATCTCCATTTTGCCTACACAACAGCACAGCGAGACTGTTACTTAACATTTTTAAACACTTTCATGCTCCCATAGCTGAAATGACGTTTTGTTTGGGAGATACCCTAAATCCATGCAGAGGGAGAACAAGAGGGGGAATAGATGCCCACAGAAACCTGGCAAGGACTCAGAGCCAGCATCTCAGCTGATGAAAATGATCCCCTGGCTTCCATGGTGATACCAGCTACCTCCATAACAGACATGGGCTGTGAACTGTTACATGCTTTAACTCTTCTGGACTCTCGCACAACTGTTTTGTATTTGTAGAGCTACTACACAGCTGGTTTCAGAAAAATAGCTGAGAGTTATTGTGGCACCAGTTAAAAGTACATAGCATGTGACAGTTTAAAAAAAAATCAAAAATGGACCAAGAAACCATGGAAGAAGCTGTCCTAGAAATGTATCTTCACTGAAACAAGTGAAAAAAACCTTTTGTTCTTTGCAACAAAACCGTAACTGACAAAGAGCTCTGTTTCCCCAGGAAAGGTCTTGAATTCTCTGAATAAGTCAGGGGTCACTTGAAAAAGAGGAAAAACCTGCTGTGGTAACCTGTTCTGTGCACTTTATCACAAGTTGTAGGAATAATTATATTATTGTGCTTTGCAAGCAGATTACCACCACTATGACAAACACACTAGAGATTAAATGCAAACAGAGATACTTTGGGGATTTTTGAAGAGGGAGAAAATGCAATTAGAGTTGCTCCAAAGATAGCCATAAAAGAACTTCCTGTTTGAAAGGATTTTGCCTACACCTCCTACCAAGAATAATGGCAAACAATAACAGTAATTGAGGTTTCTGCGGGACCTCCAACCCAAGGAGCTTACAGAACAAAAGGGGAATTCCTTTCTAGTTATCCAGGTTTTTGATTTATTTTACAGTTAGGGGCTCCAGGGTAATGCTCCACAAGCCGTGACATGTGGTGGGGAGCAGTGCTGACGTTGACAAGACCCGTCAGAGATGCTGGAAAGACTCTGTCTGACGCAGACAAAATGCCCGTGGTCATTCACCCGCTATGAGAGAATCAAAACCCCTCGGGGCTGGCACAGGGAGACCTGCTTCGCACGCTCTTCTTAGAGGGGTCATCTGGGCAGTCCCTGTGCTTCTCCAGCAGAAGCACTGGAACTGTTGCCATTGCAAATGAAGGCACAGTCTGATTTAAGTATAACTTTGCAGTTTTTAAACACACCTGTTTTCCCTGTTGTTTGACGTGCTAACTTGGCATGTGTCTGATTTTAACTACAATTATTCTTATTTGGAGTAGATGACTCTTTAGCAACATAACAGCTAATAAAATATATGCTTGTATACATTTACAGAGCTTCCCTGCAGATGTGGAGTTAATTCCTGTGCTAGAAGTGTCTTTCATTTTACTGAAGGGCAGTTTATCCTGTCCACAACTCTTACCATGCAACAATCACAAATTCTAAGGACTGAATTACATGCTTTGAAGCTAATAAATAATAGAACAAAACAATAGACACGTAGATATCCCATTGGTAAGATCTGAATCGGATGAGGAGGCCAGAACATGCCCTGTCTGCCTGGAGTTAACGGACATAAAAATAGGACCCAGCTCCAGTTCCTTCCTCCATCTCTTCACTGTAGCCAAATTTCAAGTCTGAGCGCACTCACATGGACCATTGCCTCCATTTAAGAGCAAATTAATTACAGGCACATCGGAAATGTGAACAAATTAAAACCCTCTTGCTTCACATGCTCTTGCTTTATACATTCGTGTCGTCTGTTTTGAATTTTCCAAGAGAAAACGGACAATTAAAACTAGATGGTTTGTGACGCAGAATTTCCAAGTGACTGTAAGTAGCCATGCTAGAGCTGACACAGGGCTGTGAGAAGGCATCGTCCAACCAGGCAGCCAGAAGCTTGTAAAAGAATAATTGAAAGGATTAAGGGGGAGCACCATATGCTCATAATTTGGATCTGGCCACAGGCAGTCCAGAGTATGTAGAGTTTTCAGCACAGCACAAGGCTGGAAAAGGTCACAGGTGTTAATATCTCTAGAACCCAAAAGAATAAATCTCAACTGAAAACAAGTAGCTATATGTAGGACATAAGTGTTGCTTGCTGAAGGATCTGTACACATGAGTCCTAGAGGATTTTCCTCCATTTGTCTGTGACATTCCTATAAATGCAGCTGTGGCTGGGGACAGATCAGGAATTGTTCCTCCGCTTCAATCACCACTGTCTGCAGCCCAGTTTTTAAGACAGAAGACTCCACCTCCATGGGGTTTATGCTGAAACAAGGGCTTTTTACTGGAGTGTTGACAATGAAGACACATATCCCACTCTGATGCTATTGGAGCAGAGAAGGGAGGGCTGGGCTGCTCCGCTGTGGGCAGCACTGCCAGGAGCCCCTGGCTCAGCTTTCAGGGTCCCGCGGGGGGTGGAGTGATGGTCTTGCTGGGGCAGCGCTGCTGGCTTCCCACGCACTTGGTGTGTGACAGTAAGTGCTTGCTGTACTGCTACACCCTGAGCACACGAGTGAAGTCATGGGAGAGAAAACTTCTTCCAGGTCCTGCCCAGGCACACCAGCGCTGTTCAGAACCTGGCCTGGAAGAGGAGATTAAAGCTGCTTGCTCACAGCCTTACACTTTCTGTCATCTCATTGTACATCTAGAAATAGCACACCTGAAGAAATAAACCAAATAAAAAACATAGATAAGCTGTTTAATGCATGTCCTTTTACTCCAAGATAAATGGTTAAACTCTTCCCAAAATGTCTGAACGCAAGAACCAAAGCTGCTTTGGTGACAAAGTTCAGTGAAGATGTGGGACTCAACTCTTCTGCAAACTGAACTCTCTTCTCTGCACTCATAGCCAGGAAAAGGACACACTGAGAGAGCCTAAACCCTGACAGCACAGCAGAAATAAAGCAATGCTTGCCAGCTATATAAAGAATAGATCGTCAGGCTTGCAATCACAGCAAAAGGAGGAAGATGGACTAATAAAGTACTATAAATACAGAAGTGTTTATAGGACATGTTATATAACACCTCTCCTTGAGCTTCGTGCCTTCCCCTTCGCTGACAAACAGCATGAAACATTTTATCTTACTGCCTCTTTATATTAAAAAGAATCTAATTTTAAAGACAGAAACTGGGCCAATACCTCATGATTTAAAACTCGAAATTAGCATTCACTTGAGCAAAGTATTTGTTCTTCAGTGTGCTCTATTTGCTGTTTCTACTATACCCTTCCTCCACCCCAGATAAGAGGCATTTGTTCTGTTTGCATAGTAATGCTGAAAGCAGTATTTCCACAATTTCAAAATGTACTTGAGAGGAAAAATTGTATTTTAAAAATGCACTAATTGAAGGAATACATTAAAAGACTTCAGTACTTTTTAAAGATAGGTGGGGTAGTAGATGGCATCTGTTCTTTGCAAATAAATGTCAAATAACAAGATTATGAGCTTAAAGTAAAAGATGTGAGCAGCTGCTGAACAAAGGAGTTACAGCAGAATACAGTCTTAAGCCTTCTCTTAATATATTGCAAGGAAGAGTCTGGGCTTGCCTAGTTGACACGAGTAAATGTTAGTTAAATCCCCATAAAATCCTGAAGTTGAACAAAAATGCAAAAAAAGCAACACTTCATCCCAACCCATCCTAAAGAGTGAATCCAGTAATTACGCTGCTGTCTCAGATAGGTCTAACTGCCATACTAAATACATGCTATTGCCTTATATGTCTTCAACGCAATAAAGATTTTGTCATTTTCTCCAGAAAGATGCAGGTTATGATAAATAGATTTGCTACCTCTGGTCTTTAAGGACAGCTTTTCCTATATAGTTTGGTTTATAATTGCTCAGCCCCATGCTGGAAAGGAAGAGGAGGTCAGCCACGCAGGAAAGGGCCGCCAAAGGGCCCCTGCTGTGGGAGTGCCTCCCCAGAGTACACGCATGGGAGGGAGCCAGCTTTGGAGCACGGCAAGAGCTTCAGCTGGCAGCACACCAGGAACATTTTGCTCCCAACTCTGAATATGGGAAGAGGTTGGAAAATACATCACCTTCACAATATGTCATTTCTCATCGTAACGAAAAGCTGTCGTGGCTTGAAGAAAGAATGTAGGAAAAAAAGGAGCAGGGAAGAAAGTGTATGGAAAACACAGGAGGAGAAAAGTGTGAACCCAGCCAAACCAAATGCTTGCCCAAGGCTTGTTTTCACCCACCCACACCTTACGCTGGGTTTTACTGACTACACTCATCAGAGTCTCCTCACAAAGACTGATGAGGTGGAATGTGTCAGGGGTCAGGGCAGGCTCTGGGCTCAGAGGTGACGCAGTGATCCGTACCAGGGCACAGCATGCTGTACGGATTATTTCCGGTGTGAATGAGAGTCTCATCCTTCTACAGCTATCAGACCTGCTACTTTGCACTGCTGCTCCAGATTTACTCTGACATCAGTCTCCCCATTTTCGTCAGAACTGTCATCTTTCTGTTCCTTCAGCAGATACCTTCCTTGTGCTTTCCTTTTCCTTACCATCCTTCTTTCAGTGCCTGAAAAGCTCATGGTTGAAGGGGTAAGGAGAGTTCTTCCCTCTCATCTCCATGGTGTGGGGAGCCCTGCTCCCCAGTTCTGCCTCTGCCCCATGGCTGCTGAGCAAAGGCCATGCTGGGCAGGTAAACCTCAGCTGGGGCAGCAGAAACACCTGGTGACAGGCTGAAGTGGAACAAAGCCTGGCCAGGGAACAAATCCATCTTATGATTGCATTCTAGGTTTCAAAAACTGTTTTTGTTTCAATGAGGAACTAAAACAAACCCTTTCAAACATTTCTCTGAAACAGAATTGTGTTGAAACATCTGTTTTCTAGCTAAAGACATTTTTTATTGCTCTCAGTTAGGATATGACCAGGGACCCTGTCCTAGATCCTTCCAGTTAAATATTTTGTTAATATCTCCATTAATGATTTCAGCTACACCACAATAGCATAATGTGTGCATTGATGGCAAAAGCATAGCAGATGAAGGAGGAGTGTTGAAGCATTTAATCCCTCAGTCCATTGATGAGTGGAAAGAGAAGATGCAGCCTTCAATAGAGAAATAAAAAGTATTACAGCTAGAAGGCTTTGGCCAACCTGCAGTCAGTACTAGCTATCTTATTTCTTTGCCCCAGTCATTCCCCATCATCTGAGTCCCTTGCATTTTCCGTAAATTAATCTGGCACTGCTGCCAGCACAGGAGCAAGTTGGGGTGGCACCTCACCTCTCCTACACAGGACTGCTTCTTCTATTAAAAAAGGGAACTAAATGATGTATCTGTCTTCCAAGGCACAGGAACTCACTGGCAGTAGTATATCAATGCTGTTTGATTTCTTGAGTGTGCATTTAATGGAGACTATGTTCTGCAAGGCCACAAACTACCACACCATTTCTTAGATGAAACAGTCATTATTCTTCTTCCATCAACAATTCCAATTGTAACTCTGTGAAAGACCAGGAATTTTTTAAGTGACCATATCTTAAGGTTACTGCTAAGATGTGTTACATACAAAATACCCAGTAAGTCAGAAAAATTCATTTCTACTATGTATATGCCTACAAATAAACTACCTTACATTCCCTTAATAGTGAAAAATTCAAAGAGAGGTTCCATTTACTGAATTGTTCATTAAAACATACTTTGGTTGATGCATGATTAAAGGATACTTCATGCACACCTATTTCTCAGGAAGAAAGGAAATCTGAAAGCAGAATACACATTTCAAGCTCTATTTCACAGGAGTTCATTTAGTTCTTGGCAATAAAACCCAAAATTACTTCAGATTCAAGGAAAAACAGGGCTAGGAGAGAAAGAACCAACCTGCAGAAACTACAACCTCTGTCGGATGTCTTGAGGTAAGATGTGAGCGTGTTTCCTTCTGATCTGCTGAAAACATTCCATATGGGAAAGAAATATGAGGTACTGGGGTCCCAACAAGCATCAAAAAAATTTTTAAAAGAAGGTTCAACAATGTTACATGCTAAACATTTTTTCCTCTCAGGTTCCCCCTATGGAAGTAAATCAACTTTGTAGAAACTTTTTCAACGGTTCTGTTTACGCACTGACTTAAAACCAGGATTACGAACCTGCTTATTTTTATCACTGTTTTAACTTAAGTAAAATTTAAAAAAAAAAAATGTGCATTTTGTAAGCTACTCATGAGATATTACATTATGATGAAAGTTGTTTTAAAGAATCTATTAAGCAGTAGAATCTATTAAGTTGTGAATCAATGACTCTTGCTTTTTCTTAGTGAGGAGCCTGAACTTTAACTTGCTACAGTTGTTTTTCCTGTTCCCTCAGCTGTGGAAGTCTTTGGAGTCTAGTAGGGATTCTGAGGATAAATACACTGAACTTTTTGTCTTCAGTATTTCCTCAGAAGCAGGAGGACAAAGTTAGGGAAAGTATTACTTCCATGAACTGTCAACTCATTCTAGCAAAAAGAACAATATTAATGTTTCACTGGAAAAAATAGATTTCAATTCCATCAATTTGGACAAACCATCACTGTGTCTTCTTGATATCAAATCTGCTACAGGAGTCTGATTTCAAGGACGGTCTTCTGCAGATCCTGCTCAAAGAGCTGAAATTTGAGCTGGGCAAAGAAAATCTTTAAAAGTTTTCTGATATGTAAATATTATTTTAAGTCTATTTCCAAACACTGATCCACACAGCTCTTGTTGATGCTTCACAGCCAAGCAGAGTTCACACAGTGCTGGGCAGTTCCTGTTTGTCCTCAGGAGGAGGCATGGAGCCAGCAGAAAGGAGGGAGAAAACCAGCAGCAAAATTAAATGCTGTGCTTTGTTGTTCCCCACCCCCCCAACAGTTAATCTACAACATACAAGTGCTTTTTAATGTTACCCCTACACCATTCACCATTTCTATTGCTTCATCTGGGAAGAGAAAGGTGGGAAGCATCACAGCAGCAAACAGTACTGCTGTGGTTGGGGGTCAGGGTGGCCCCCAGAACCGTAACAGATGCTCTGTTAACCCCCTCCCCCACCCCTTGAAAGGGAAAGAGGGAATAAGGGAGAGAGACTTGTTGATTAGAAAACAGCTTTAATACTACCACTAATAATAATAGTAATAATGATAGCAAAATAGACTATGTACAAATATATACAAAGTTAGTCCCAAACCAAACTCCCCCCGATGGCAACACGCCACCGTCACCCCTGCTGGGGAGCGGCCCCTGGGGAGAGGGTCCCAGGCTGGACTCAGCCACAAATGGTGACTGGGCACAGGAGCTGGATTCAGTAACTCAGTTCAGGGACACAGGGCTCGGGATCAAAGGCAGGATGGATGAAGTCCTCCTTGGATGCTGGGCATTGCAGCAGAAGCAGCCAGCAAGCCAAAAATAAGACCGAAGGGGCGACGTCAGGGCTTGCCCCTCCTGACCCTTCAGCTTTACTGGACGTGACAGCTGTGGGGTGGAACACCCCACTGGTGAACCTTGGGGTCAGTTATTCTGCCCTCTCCTCCCCACAGGTGTGGGGTACTCTCTGCTCCCCTCTGTGTGGGATCCAAGCTTAGCAGTGGCCTGGTCTGCATACCAATCCCTGGCAGTAACCCTAAACATGAAGTCTTATCACTGCTAAAACCAGACTGTTTGTGAGAACACTGCTAACTTCAGACAAGGCAGTTAATTAGAAGAGCTTTAGCTGAAAAGTTAAAATCATTGAGCATAACCAGCTCTATTTTACCCCAAACCAGGACAAGTACAAACCAGCATCTCTAACATATGGTCCATATTTATGAAACACTGGAGAATTCCAGAGCATAAGAATATTTGCTAAGCCTTTACAGAAGACACAGTTCACTGCAAGTTGTGCTGGACACATGACACCTTCATTGTACTTATAACAAGCTAAACCAAGCAGAGTCCAGAGTGAAGTGTTTGCTGTAGAATCAGAGAAGCAGCAGGAAGGATCCCTTCCCCACCAGGGTATGACAGCCACTCACTCGAATCAAGCCAATGTCTTCTCCAACAATGTCATCTCTCAGGACTGTGTGACTGGCACAAGCTTGAAGCCCTCATCTGCCTCACACACTATTGCTAGCAAAGGCTGCAAAATGTTCCTCCCAGCGGAAGGTGCAACAGGCAGAGCCTAGATTGATTTTCACATCCTAGCCCAAGCTTGGTAAAATGAAAAGGTCCCACTCAGGACAAGACTGTGCCATTTATTCTGGCTGTAGCAAATGATGTTCAGTAAAGCTAGTTAAAAAGAGCCTAAGACATGTCAGAAATTAATAACTTCTCAGAACTAGGCTCCAACCCATTCTAAAAGCTTTTCTGCTGACAGTAGGTTGTTTTCAATGCTAAGAACGAAGTATTTATCTTTATTCTTTGAAGCTGTGCCATTCACACTAATAAATATACAAAAGTCCTGAAATGGATACTTACTAAAACAAAATGCCTGTTCAGAATTAATATATTTTCCTATTTAAAACCACATGGTACACAGAAATTCTTCAGAGCTTTTTGAAGACAAAAGCAAGAAAAATAAAGGAAAGGAAAAATGTTTTAAACAATGCTGTTCCTGTGCACAAAGCAGTCATGTAAAATAAAACAGTTATGTCAGAGTGAACCACTAAATGAGTATGCTTTCTGTGAATCAGGCCAAAACAAAGCTTCCCTTAATAGAGGTACAAACCACCCATTAAAAGAATAACATTGTCGTGCCATAATATTATCATTTGCACCGTTCCAGCTGAATATGAAGTTGCCTTTTGCATTGAAACAACAATATCAGGTGTCACAAAAAAAAAAATAAAAAGTGTCTAGACTCATGACAGCACACTTCTGAAGGCAGCCTGACACTGGAACTGAAGGTTTGATTACGAAGGTTCTGCTAGGATACTATTTTCTTCCAAGCATTAGGTTACTAGAGCACTAAAGTTATTAACCAGGCATCCATAAAAGTGAATGTCAGTTTACTATGGTTTTCTAGCAAACATAATTCACCCTTGCACACTGTGCTTATATTTGGGGATTTAACTTTGTAATTCAGGTTTCTACACAGCATTTAGGAATGTGTTAGCCATTGCAATAATTACTTTTCGGTGTCCTCATTTTTTACTCGATAACATCTAAACAGCCATGTATAAAAATAGTTAAGATTATGTATGCTAAAATGAAGATCAAAGCAAGACTTTAATGAATTCCCACAATGAGTTTGTTGTCAGACTACATAGCCAAAGCTGTGAGCATCTGGGAGTTGCACAAGTGTCAAATCATGACATAAAGGCTTAGCTGATACTTCAGGGCATGATCAAGGTCAGTGGTAATTTATCAAACGTGTAACTAGTTATTTCTGTCATATTTATATATTTGTATATAGATAAAGGAAGGGAATGCCCAAGTTATACCTAAGCATAAAAGGTAAAGCATTTACAGGAAACACTCTGTACCTGCTTCCTAATTTCTAGAGAGATCACAGGGTTCTACACAGGTGACCATCCTGTGCTGAGAACTACTAACTATTTCTTCATAAGGTTCATATTTATGAAGTCACCCCTGTAGATTGCTCACAGGTACACAATGTTACTTTACTAACAGAATGAATGGTGTCTGCATTCACCTGGTCATTTCATTCGTATCTCAGAAAAAGATTGACTAGAGTGACTTCGGGCTACTTTTTGAGAAGAGCCTGGTATCCAAGAAGCTTTCATTAAAGCCCCTAATCAAAAGCATTTTATTCTGTTTGTGTAAGCACCACAGCTATTCATTTCCAGAAATAACTTGAAAGACTCCACCTTGAATTCCACTCTGAGCAATTCATTAACCAATCATGAAAAGAATGCATCTGGAGATTTCCCACAACTCATCCCAAAGCTTTCTCCTCCTGTCTGCTGCTGTCATTTCCCATTCATGCAAGGACACAAGTACCCTTCTTCTGTACCTTGAAGCATCTAGTCAGGCATCAAAGCCTTTTTTTTTAAACCAAGAGAACTCGTGAAAGATATTGCCATAGGAATCAAAGAAGGGCAGCAGATAACTTGAAGTTATATTGTAATCAAAAGATGTTCTAAGGCCACTATCATAAGCTTGAAATTGAAAGATACACTAAAAATATTTCATAAAGGACTGCAGATGATCCATTATCTCATTAGAGCCTAAAATACTTGGACCTATTTGAATTCTGGATAACTGACTTTGCATTCATTTATTTTTTAAACCTTTTCTGATTATTTGAAGAGCTTTTGGAAGCTGCATGCTTTCTGAAAGAATTGTGTATAGGTATTATAAAATAATGTACTCTTAAATGGAAAGGAGGGGAAAAATAACCAAGAAAGTATGAAATTAACTCACAACTGAGTCTGAATAGGTGTTAAACTGTAGTAAGGGATATAGTGCTACAGTAGTTGACTGTGTACTGGGGTCTAAAGATCAATATTTCATATACATGTGGAGCACTACACTTTGTAAACTATCCCCTTTCACAGAATGGTGTTCTCTTAGAGCAACACAAGAAAAGCAAGGCTAATTCTCACTACATTTGTGCAGGCAGCAAACAGATTTAACACAAGCAGTTTGAGAATAACATGTTTGAAAGGTTTTTGTTTTCATTTTCATCTGCTTCTAAAACATATCAGTTGCCTGGGTTGTTGTGTTTTATTATGACTTTCTGATTTACCTGTTCAGGAGGAACTCAATTCTTTTGCAAAAACTGCAATGACTTGCCAGCTCCTTCCAGCAAGGGAAGATTGGAGCATGAACAGCAAATGAAGCTATGAAAAATAGATTGGAATTCAGCTGTTCTGTTGTGCAAAGTTATGTGCATAAAGAACTAGCGATCACACATCAGCCACAGATCTGCAACATGAACAAAAAGAAAAGCACTCAAGGAAAGATTCTTATATTTATTAGCTCTGCTTTTACATCTTGCTCACAGCAAAAACATCCTTAAAACCAAGAGAGAATTCCTGCCCCCCCAGTTTCTCTACAGCAAACTAGCATCAAACTAGTTTCTGCATGCGGTTCTCCCCTAAGATGGCAATTTGCCATGGCTGGAAAGGCAAATGATGAAGTTACTCAGCTATGGCCTGAATATTTGCACTTAGAACAGAAAAATCTTGACATTAGGAAAAGCCTCCTTCTGGTATTTGAGTACAGGCAATTGATTCAAAGTTTCTTTTTCATTATTTTAAATTATTTGTTCCTGGTCAGAGTACAGAGCTTCAAGGGGCTCTATCAGACAAGTGGCAAGAATAGTTGAGCCCCTGCTCTCAGAGAGCCAGAGGTCTTGTGCAGAGGAGTCATAGTACATACATCACCTCTGGTAGCAATGTTCAGATTCAGCTTGAACACAGAGCCAGGCAGCTCAGCTTTTTGCACCCATGCCCTTTGCAATGACTGAGCTGAGTTACAAGCTGCTTCCACCAGTGCCACTGTTCCTGTGTAGCTCCAGTTCTCTTTCACTCTATATTCAAGCTAAGAGCAAGAGCCACCAGAGACAGATTAAAAAAACTGGGCTCAAGTTCCCATCTAAATCCCCAGGCTATCATTGTGATCAAGAGGCAACTAAGGCATGATCAAAGTGCCTCAAAAGGCAACTAAGATATTTTCTGTGTCATCTTTATAAACTGTAGGATTTGTGATACCTAAACCAACTGGAAGAGCACAAATTCTTCAACCCAAATTTTTAAGCATATGGATACTATCCAGTCTCTTGACACAGACCACCACAAAAATTAATAGCAACTACCTTGACCCAAAACATAATAGTGGGAATAAAATGAATAATTTATTATTACCTTCAATTTGAGATGAACTCTTATTCAAAAAATCTTCCAATGTTTTTATACTTGTTTTCTCTGTATATAAACAGAAGAGCACCCATGCCTAGAGAGCTGTTCAGATCTCCTGGCTGTCAGGCAAGGAAGGAAGAAGAAAACTTGGGTCTACACAGGACATTATTTTAGAAAGTGTTTCCCCACCTATTCCAAGGAAATATAAAGGCTGAGGGTAATTGATGTCATCCTCAAGCTCAGGTGAACCTCTGTCAGCATGAAGGTAAATATAGTCTCAAAGGCAACTGGATGGCAGGCCATGAATCCTACCCTCTCCACACTTGTTTGATCACAGCTGTGTGGAGACCTACAAATAGCAATGCCAGAAGCTCATTTCTCTGCACTGGTGATACAGTTTTCATATACTCTGTGGAAATGTTAGTAATGGGACTCCCTCCTACACTCATCTCTTCATCCATCCCCATGGTCCCTCCAGAGCAACTCTGTTCCACAAAGCCATTCGCTGTGGCTGCATTGCTGTTGTAGTCCATCACAAAAGCCCAAAAGCTTTCATTTTGCTTTCCCAAATTCCCTTGCACAGTTTCTTTGTGGACTAAATTACATAACCATTGAGAATGTAAACTGGTGCAGAGAAATTTCATCTGAAGTGTGCCGGGAGCCAATAAAAATATCAAAGCCTTAGAAGCCATTGCCATGTTTGTGATATCTTATTAATGCTTTAGTAAGGTCTCTTAGAAAAAGCCTGAAAAATCAAACCCATACACCACAACACAAAGAGCTCCTAGTAAAGAAACAACAAGGGACTCCAACATCAATTAATTTTCTTGCTAATTGACAACTGAGTTGTCTACTGGAAGCCAGGACAACACACATACAGGTATATTGCAAGTACTATGGGGAAATCTGTTGCTCACCATCGTATGAAGTGATGGGACTAAAACCTTCTAGAGGTGCATATGTGGTTTAAGATACAACAAAGCAAAAGACAATTTATCCTTCAAAACTCTCTAAACTGAAGAGTGTTGTGCTACAGGGGTTAGTTTTTGAAGAAATGGTGGTACCTCAGATGAGGTAGAATCTTCCTAGACCATCTAAGAACAGTACACTGAACCTTTACCACTAAAATAATCTTGTGATTTCTCTCCAAATGTCAGAATCACCACAGTTAAACCCAGATACTCAAGTGTAAAATGTCCACCATGTTTCCACAGAACAACCTTCATTCACTTGACCTGTAAGCAAGACAGTACAGAGGAAGGACAGATCCCTGAAAAGTGAGACCTGATTTTTGGTACTTTGCCATCTGCTAGTGGGATGAAACAGTAACCTGATAAGCTTTCAAACGGTGACCATCTGCAATTCAAGCCTTGCAGCACTATGAATGCATTAGCAAAGGTGTCTATTTGCAATTCAAACATCTTTTCAAAGCTTTTTTTTGTTTTTCCATAGAGATTGACCACAAAGGATTTCTTTGCTGTATTCTTTTGTTCTTAATTAGAAAACTATCTCTGATCAAAAACAGGGAACAAAAATACTTTCTTTTGAAGCTTAGACTCAACATAATCAACTTACTCTATCGAACCCAGAAGTATCTTGTGGCAGAAGCCAAGACATGAAAGCAAGACTTTTTTTGTTGTATCTAGAGTAGGAAAATAGTGCTAGTGGTTTTTTGTTTTTTTCTACTGTATTTTGCTTCTGATGAGCTTTTAATGTTGAAAATTGATTTCAACAAATACATTGCCTTCCTGCTACAGAGAATTACCCCATTTAGAGCCATACAGACTGTAAAATTTTGGTGTTTTTTTTTTAAGTAAAAAATCCACATCAAGCAGCACAGCAGAGATTGGTTAAATTTATATTTATATCTTTGAAAAGTAGGTTTGCCTTTTTTTTTTTTTTTGAGGAACCTCGATAGTTTCACAGAACAAGACTCTAAAAATATGTCTGTATAAAACTTCGTATAGAGGACTAAAAATCTCAGTTACGAGGACAGAGAAGAGAGCAAGTGAGTCGTCTTCTCCTCCGCAATTATCACAGTCAATCTAGAAGAAACATGAAAGAGTAGCTAACGTACAATGGATTTCTACCATGACCTCTCCCTCACAGCAGGGAGCAGCAGCAGCACAGAAAAGGGAGACAGTAGCATGCAGCTCTGCCAGGTGGCAGATTCCTCAGGGCCAGTTTTCAGCAAAAAACTGTCTTGGTAGTGTCTCAGCTCACCAGCTTGCTGATACTCAACAGCAGAGGAAGCAACAAAATTCCTCCCCGGTATCTGCAGATAGTATGTCTTTTGAGTAATACCTACTTGATTTCCAGTAGAGAAATCCCAGTCAAATATGCCCTAGTATGACATTTAGCTGAGAACAAATTTGATCAAATTACTCTTTTCAGAATCATTTGCTACTTGTCAGCAACATCTATGGTAACATACTACTGATCCAATCCAGCATGACAATACATTTATATCACTACAAATATAAGTAGTCCTCTACGTTTTCATTACGCAGGAAAGAATAACTTTTTTTTTTGTTTGCATAAAGGTCCATTACAATTCATTTATCCTAAGCAACACACTAGTTTTACCATGACAAGCAAGGATTGTAGTCCCTTGGCAGCAGGGAGTACAGGGAGCCAACCTTGTTCCCGTTCTGCAGAGTCTTGCTGACTGGTTAGCATTAGGTGACTTCAGCAAGTCTCAGAGGTTTTACTAAATTTCAAATATATTCATATTCCCTTGGCCAAAAGATTAGCTCATTCTCTGGAGGTTTCCAGTTTTAGATGGCTCTGAAACACTTCTAAAATATTCTCCAAGAAAAGCAGGGCTGTCACTCAAAGGGGAAGGTTTTGAGGTGTGTTGAGCACTACTGAGCTGAGGAACATTAGTGTTCCCACGTAGCATACAGCACACTACGGTGTGGCAAGCATTTTATACTGGAATAATGTATAGCTAACTTCATTCTGATAAGGTAAAGAGTTGTAGTTACCTCAAACCATACCTTGAATGCTTTGCTGCCATAGTAGTATCTGTCTTTTCAATAGATCAAGCAAATCTTTATAGGATGTTATCTGTACCCCTGTTATAGGCTAGATGCAGCTTTCTACATTAGTCATGTAACTGAAAAACAGAAGTGAGAACACAAAGACTTTCAGCATTTTCTGTTGCTAACTAAAGCAAGTCTCTTCTGGTGAAATCAAACTGTAGGGGGCAGAGACTTAAGACATCCAAGGTCTCCCAGTTAACAAATAGGTCTAGGAATTCCAGTTCTCACAGGTAACCTAAGGCGGTTATCCAAATTGTACACATGTACACACACACAGGAACACAAAGTTTGAGCATTCAGGACCATGAACTCAGATTTAGAAAGAAAAATTACAAACAGGTTTACCTTTTGATTATTCTGACCTCTGGACTGCCTGAAATCTTTGTTTGTCCTAGGGAAGAGTGAAACAATTCCTCAGCATTAGTCCACAAAACCATGATCTAAAATTGCAGCCAAAACATAGAATGAAATAGACTCACATGAAAGAGTCATAAGAACGTTGTTAATTTATTTTGAAACACACACCATGCCTCTGCTTCCCCTCTTCAGGGATCAGAAGTACCAAAATAGAGTAAGAGGTATTTCTTCCACTGTTTCCTGGCTGAAAGCAGGAAACACTGCAAGTCTCACAGAAAGACCTTTTCTGAGGTTCAGACAATTACCTGCCCTGGGCCAGATTTCTCTAGCTGTTCATTCATTGAACTACTCTATTTGTTTCCGAGCACTGATGAATACGTACAGTTCATTTTGGCTTTCACCTAGGTGAGCCTTTCTGTCGTTGCCTCTAACCTTCTCAGAAAGCACAGTATTCAGAAATGCTTAAGGAACTGAGGAATCTGACACTCCTGAAGATGGGACATAGGTGTCTGAGATATTTTTAAATAAAAAGCCTAGGCACTCAAAGATTAGCTTTTAAAGATTTTTACCTCTTCTACATACAGATCAGTGCATAGTGTTTTGTTTTGTTTTCAGAAAATAGCTAGGGAACTAAACTCCTTCAGAAATTTTTTTCTTACTGGTTAATTTGTTCTGAAGTCATAAGGAAATCTTCTGGAAAGTTATTTATAGCAATAGTTATCACACCACTGAAGTCATCCAATCTAATAATCTCCAGAGAGTTGCAACAATGGGAATTATAAACAGCAAAAATATCCTGGATATTGCCTCCACTGTTTTAAAAACACTGCTGGTCATACAGACTAGTAGCTAAGAAGAAATATCAGGACATAATCCTCTGAATGGCATTCTGTCTGAATGGCAGAATATGCACAGGCTTGTAATTTCCAAGTGGTGTTCCTAAGGGCCAGATAAAAAAAAAAAAAAAAAAAAAATTTTTTTTTTTTTTTTTTTTTACACAAAACCCATTGAATGCAACAGACAAAGGTGTCATGACAATCCGTGTGTTCTCTGCCTGGCTCCTGGTTTCTCATCACCATGTAGGTAGGAGCAGCTAAAAGGATAACTCTAACTGTGTTGACAGATGGCCTGGAAGTGCAGTAGATTGGACAAGCAAACAAAAAGCACTATCCTAGCTTCTGAATAAAAGGATGATTGCATTCAAGTAGTTGTTTAGTCTAAGCCCATTCGTAGATTAATGAAAATTTTGCCATCATAAATACATAGCACACACATTTTCAATTCCACCACTGGAACCCACTTCTGAAGTCCTATAGCGCCCAGCTCTTTTCAAGGATCTTGTCTGTCTACCCAGGTATCTTCTGTTAGAAAGAAACAGAATGGTCATATCTTGACCCTTCTCCCTGAGTCTTTGTGTGACTTTTAAAAGTTGATCCCATTGTGATACTGATAGGTCACTCCATTTTATTAGATACTTCAGTTTTCAAATATGTTAAACTTCAGCCAGCCAGGTTGAAATGTCTTCTTCTTGGACTCTGGAATTTATTTATTGATTTTAAAGTTTGACAGAAAATAGTTCAGCCATTTTTGGAACAAACTTAGTGAAGGATTGTTTTGCCAACATTCACATTTTTTGTCTGTCTTCTGGAGAGCCACAATGATTTATAACAGGAGCTTGAAATCTGGCAGTGTGACAACCCCGCAAGTTCAAATGGGTTTTTTTTTGTCCTGAGGAAAATCCATTCTTCATCAGCTGGTTAAGAGTTGCAGAAGACTCCTAGCTGATATTTACGAGACATTTTGATTTTCTCAGTGTTTCAACAGGAACATGCCAGCCCTAAAGCCTGCTAAGCCTCTTGTCCTGAGCAGGTACTACACATCAGAAGGTATGGCTCAGGGCAGCTTCATCTTCAACAGGACTCTTGTTTTCTTGCAGCAGAACTATGACATCAACAAGTATAACAGAAAAGCTCACAAGAAAGAAAAAGCTAATTAGAAATTAGTTGGGTATTAAACACTCAACATTATTTACACACTGTGAGACAGCATTAAAACCTTTTAAGCTCAACTTGTATGATAATCACCCTAGAATTTAAGGCCTTGTTCTTCAGTTGTTGTAACTCAGCTCTATTAATATCAGTGGAGTTGCATTAGTTTGCCCTGACCAGTATTCTTTAGTTAAGCAGCCAAGCAAATCAAATAATTTTGGCTGTACTTTTAAAGTCATTCCCAAATATTATCCAAAAGGACCTTTCAGTGCAAAAAAAAAGCCCCCACAAATACAGGACCCTTAATGTAGGGCAACCCCTGAACAGGCTGCACATTCCATACTGTGGGTCAATAGGACTTTCACAAGGGTACCCTAGGTCAGTGGTTCCTCACAGCGACTTAAGAGGGAGGGGGAAAAAGGGTTTGAAAAACATTCCAGATTTCAGCAGAGTTTTTCTAGTTGTGCAGATGCAGAAGTCCCTGAAATGTCCAGAGGGACAGCCTCAGCAAGCCTGTGACCTTCTATGACAACTGCATCATGGCATTTCAGAAGGGATTTGGTCAGGATTGTTAAACACGTGCCAAAAAGAACCACTTCTTGGATTTTTCAATCAAGTAGCACTATATTTGGACTGGAAACAGCCTGTGGATGAGCAGGAATAACCATTAGAAGGCAAGTGAAAAGTTTCAAGCAGATACTACAGTCCAGGAAGAAACAACTTGAAGGTATCTGGGCAACTTTCCATACTGACTCAAGCAACACTTTTTCCCATGACATCAGATTCAAAACAAACAATGTATTATATTCCATATGTCGATTAAAGAAAACTCAAGCAGTGCAGAGGCATGCACCAGCCTACCGAACACTGACTGAACAAAAGCTGGATTGCTTGCAAGCCATGGAAATTAATCAAACAAATAAAAAGCCCCAAGTTTGAAGGATAAGGAGCCCGAGTAAGACTTCTCAGCAACATGAGGTTGTGAATACCGAGGTAAGATTGAAAGCAAACTGCCTAGATACAAGTTATATATTCTAAATAGTTGACAATTACAATAAGTGAAAAGTGCTTTAAATATGCAGCCTCACAAGGCTCAGAAAACTGTAAAGCTGGTTGTGGAAATTGTGCTTAGAGAACCTGAAGTTCTCTACCTACCTGAGGTCATATGGATTTGCATGAGAAATTTGGGCTGCAGAACGGGTTTGCAGTCAAAGTTCAGATCTTTTGGCAAATCAAACACGTTCCCAGTAAGATGATGCTGAAGATAAACATGTAAGACATACGCAAATGCTGTTTTCACAAGAATAATGCTGCTTTCTTAGAACTGACTGTATTTTAAGGGAAGAAAGTTAGAATGCAGTCCTCACAAGATACCAACACAATCTGTCAAGAACAGTTAGTAAATCACACCAATAGCAACTTAGAATGGCATGGTACATTTTAAAATTCAAAACAAAACCAAAACCATATTCTGTGGGAGAAGGATACTTGCTAAGCACAGCATATTGATGCTGTTTATGAAAGAAACGGGAATTGTACTCTTATTTTAACATGGCCTAATAACAGTAATGCTTACTGCATACAGATGAACTCGCTGAGGTATTTTATCAGACCTTGAGTTATCCGATCAGTTGATCTTCTGTAATTGGAAACAGGAGGCCACCTTTGTTCCTCCTCACAGAATTTAATAAGTCAAAATTAGAAAGGTGCCCTGTGGAATGGGGACAAGTTTTACTAGGAGGATAAAGTAGGCAGGCTGCTAACTTTCAGTTGCGCTTTAACAAAGTGATCTAAGCTAATAGGATTAATAGCCACAGAAAATCACGTAATAAAATTTTGTATTGTTGTCACTGTAAGATTGAAGTGAAAGTACCTAGGTTTATGGAAGTATTAAGGGGAAATAATATTTCTTTTGTTTGTACAGCGCTGGACACATTCACAAAAAAAAACAAACAAACAAAAAAAAATAAAAACAACAACAAAAAAAAAGGGGGGGGAAAAAAAAAAACCCAAGAAAAGCCAGACTTCTGAAAACACAATTCACTTAGAGATCCTTTTCTGTTTTAAAAGGTGGATATACTTAAAGGAGCCGTTTTCTAGTTTTGTACATCTGTCTTCATTCACTTATACCGTTTCCAAATGTTTCAATCCAGGAATGACTTTTGTCAGTGTCAAACTGCACAGTGAAAGTCTCAGCTAAAATTAAAAAAATAAAAAAACCCAACTGTGTAAACAAATTTGGCAGACATAATTCTTCACCATTCAGTCTGGATTGATGAAGTCATTCTCTTCAAGATAGATTCTTGTCTATAGAGATATTTAGGTAACAGCAGACTGACTTAATGCCAGGTACTGTCAAGAAAAGAGGCACAGAAATGTGCTTCCAAGTAACAGTGATCCTTGTAAGACAGCCACAACAGCAAGCTGTTATCTGTCAAGATAATCCTCAAGATCCTTACTATTAATGATTACCTCCCACATCTCTATGCACTTTACTGTACATCTGCCACAGTTACTTGGAAAATGTTTTAAAAGTTGAACATTGCTGCCAACTGAAGTGGTTAACATCTGCACACTGCTCCTGCACTGATCACCAGTGCCTATTTCCTACATGAAAACTTAACAGCTTTTCTCACGTATCTCCCAGTTCTGCTTTGCAGGAAGTAATGGTGACATATTGGCCACATTTGCAGCATAAAGATCACAAGGGGTATGAGGAAGAATTTCACCTCTTTATAAGATAGTTAGATTTTAAGTATGGTCTCTAGGACCAATCTGAAGTGACAGGTATAGCAATTAAGTACCTGCCATCATTCTGTACTCACATGCAAACTACACAGGATATAGTGCATGTGAACACTTCTTTACAGCTCTAAACAAAAAAGGTAATAATGCTGGGTGTTTAACAGCTTACCTTCAGAGACCGTTAAAAGTAACATGGCTTTCACTCAGTTTGAAAGTGCATCCCATAGGTACAAGAAATTCTAGAAGAAAAAAATAGAGTAGGTCTGGTAGCCTTAACTAATCTTCATTAAATCGTTACTGTTAAGCTGAGGAATGCAAATATGGGTAGTCTGACAACCATCAGGCACCTTGGTTACCTTTCAGCCCTTGCTCTGAACTCAGGCTGTGTGTGCAGAAGGGAGTGCAGCGAGGTACTACTGGGAAGAAACATTCTGAACCCGATGACAGGTGCTTGTGTGTAAGACTAAGTAGTTGGCTGTGCTTTCCACACTGCTAAATTTCTCATCTCTGATGCAAAGTTCCTAACGTACAGGCAAAGGAGACATAGGTAGAGACAGACGCCGTGCAGTGTAAGATTGCACTTGCTGTGTTGCAGAGAGCAGCACTGTAACCATTCCACAGAAAAAGCCCTCACCTACTTTTACAGAATAATACGTGATTAAATAACTAGGACCTTGATTACAGTCACTGTAAAGCACTGATGTCACTATTGCAAACCCTTTGTAAGAGCTTTTTCTATATTCATATTTTAAACTCAGACTAGTAACATATGTTTATATAACCATAATGTTTAAATCAGAGATTTTTTCCATTATTAACTTAATCAGCACAAATTACCTCTGTATCTATTTCACTTGATGCATCTAAGACATCTCTGTAACTGTTTCACTTTTTAGTAGTCATGCCACCAGCAGTTACAAACACTTCAGCTACACAGATCATAGTTTCCACATTTTATATAAATGTTCTACAAAACTTCAAGTAACATGCCAGCATTTTTTTTAAATAGAAAAAAAACAGATATTTTCATATTTAATCTTAATATATTCTATACACATACTTGCTTTTAAGATAACATTTATTTTAGTATACGAAAAGCAACTGGATGCCATAGTAGACTGTCATGAAGTGCTGGGCAAAAGAATGTTCTGCTGGACTGAACCAGCTGTCAAACATGTCTTTTCAGAAGTCTTGAACACCGTGTTAACTGCTACATCTTGGTTTTCATGCACCTCAGCAGTTCTTCGTTCTGGCTGGAAGTATAAACTATGAAATGACTGTTCTTGCAGTATTCAGAATTTGGCCATAGCCAAGAAGTCCTGGATTTGCAATAGTGTATTCTTTGGGGTATATTCAATGTTAAACTAAATCTCTAAATGTTTCTTGGCTCACCCGCCATTAACTGGACCTTGAACTTACCATTTGTATTCAATGGCGGGGGGCTAACGCTGCCATTTGTTTTGACAAATGTTTTCCATTGCCTCTGCATAGCTGACAGAACATGAGGCATATTAAGAGAAGGTTAAGTTCCTTTTCTGAACCACCAAGAATTTCTTGAGTCCTCAGAAATCTCAGAACATAACTAAGAAGCTAATTTTAAATCTGTTTGTAAAGATTTTACTTTGTCATGAACTGCAGGTCTTAAAATCTTCCTAGATTCTTATCACTTGTTTTCTGAGCATTTGTCTACTCTTCATTCCTTTGGGTCAAAAATCTTTACATAGAGGAAAAATCATAGCTGCAGGCATGCTACCAAAAAAAAAAAAAAGAAAATGCCACTCTCACTTCTACTTTTGTCTCCCGCATTGTGTTTTAAACACATCACAAAACAGTTATAACTGTGCATGTTAAAGAAGAGCAGTTGTTCAAAATCAGGTTCTTTTTATTAAAACCAGCAGTCCATAAACAGATTTTGAAGAACAGGACTTTAGCTTTCTTACAGTAAAGCCAAAGAAAGACTGCCTGCTTGGAGTTGTTAGTTTCAGGTGCAACTTTAATAGCTTTGGCACAACAACAGAAAAATATGACATCTCTGAACTCTAATATTCTGTGTCAATAAGCTCTTATTTAGCCTGCAAGAGCTTTTGCTAATCAGACAGATTTTTAATAGTAGTTTTATAACAGAAAAAGTATTAAAAGCACTTGCTTCTTAAGAGCTAAGCATACGCAGAAGCTTCATTTCAGTGCAACTTCGCAGAATGGCAGAGGTTGGAAGGAACCTGATGCAGTTGTCTGGTCCAACTTCCTTGGCTCAAGCAGGGCCACCTAATGCCAGTTGCCCAGGATGACATCCAGACAGCTTTTCAATATCCCCAAAGATAGAGTGTCCAGAGATGGATGTAGCTGGTTGGAATTCAGTGAAAATTCAATTTATCTCATTGTTTCCTTGTGTTGCAGGGCTAGTAGAACAAAAGCAGTGTTTCTATTTATCACTAAACAGATGTGCTGATAGGTATGTAGGCAGCTCTGTTAGGTAAGAACAAAATTACTTTTATGCTGTCATATCTCAGAGGAATAAACCTGGAATTGAGTAGTCCCACATTTAGCTTGTTTGTGTGAACCATTAGAGATAGAAAGCAGACACAGCAGGAACAGCACCAAGTCTTTGTCTTTTCTTCATGTGTAGGTACAAGATGCACACAGGAGAAAGCACTTACCTACAGGCTAGTGCTACTTGCTGCCTAGATGCCATGTTCCATCAAAGTCTCTCACACTCCCATTGCTATACCTCATGTTATTGCATGGAGAAATACAAAGGGGGGGGAATACTGAAGGAATTAATGCCCGCTTACACAGCCTGGAAGTTCCTCACCAGAATTAGTTTAGGTGGCAATCAATACTGGGAACAGCAGTCCCAGACGCTACCAGCAGCAGTTGCTTCAGTTGCTCCTGCAGCATGTGAATAAATTCTTTCTACTCTTAGAACATGTACTTTCAGCCTCTTGGTAGAATCATGAGAATCAAGGGCGCTTGGTGAGGGTTGCCAGTTATGATATTCATAAAACAAAGTAGAAGTCCAGAAAAAGTAGTAATGAGAAGCTACAGTTCATCCTGCATTTTAAAATGAGCTTTCCTAATTCCCGTGGAAAATGTAACAGCCAGACAGAAATGGCCTTGCATAGATCATCTCACAAGATGGGCATTTAAAATATTTGGGTTTAAACTGGAACTGAATAATGAATTTAAGCTACCAGTACATGAGAAGAAAGGCAAAATGAAAAATAATGTTGTCCTGCTAAGTGAGATCCTTAAGTCTGAAGAGATGAATCACATCAGCATGGAAAAAATACTACTGTACCATTCATGTCACACTTGACAAGGTGTCTGACCTTTGAGTCATCCTGTATGCCACAGAGTCATTGTGCACATGTACAATCAAATGCTACAAACGCAATTAGATTCAAAATACCTGGTTTCAGATGTGAAATTAGCCATATAGAAGTAGCTGTCACTTTGCAATCACCCTACCAGGGCACAACAGAAAGGTTTTGATCTTCCCAGATGCATCAATTGCTCCTGTGCCATCCTATGCTCTATGAAGAATTTTAACAGTTTCCAGATGTTGGCTGATAGGGTGCTGACAACTCTTGTACAATTATAGTATCATACAACAATATTATCAGAAGTAACAGAAACACAGAAGAATTGTGCAGCATTTGGGAACCTTAGCGGACAAGAACAAAATACAATGCTGCTTGTAACACTTAACTTGCTGAGCTTTATGGTGTAGGAGCCAGCAAAGCTTGAGTACTACTTCTCTGAAGCCTTTTAGATCAACAAACAATCAGATCAGTTCTCACATTATTAGTTTTCTAACACATAAAAGGGCAAAAGTGTATACAGGCGTTCAGTAACTGCAAAACTACTTTGATGCATAGAGGTTACTGGAGTTCTTTAAATACCATTTGGCTACAGTGTGGCAGCTATATTAGATATTAGCTCCATGAATTTAAGTAAATTTGGGCACCATTTATAGTTTTGCTGTCACCTGTCATACTATCATAGCACCACTTTCCTCCAGAAGTACTTTTTCCTGGAATTCTTCTGTAGATGGAGGGACACTTGTCCAGATCAAACCTGTACTGTGGGACTGCAATTGCATGATTGAAGCATCCCTTTAGAAAGAAAGGAATCTTTGGATTTACTGGGTAATTTCTATCATTAGTTATTATTTCTGAAATGCTATGTAATTGCTGAAGTAATGTCATGATTAAATAATATTACCTAGATCTTGTTGAAAGGGATAGTCGCTTAATATGAAAGTGAAACTTCGTTTTCTTTCACTGAACTTAAAATAATTTCCTTTCTGAAACACACAGTTCTAATTTGCCTTTCCTGTTTGTCTTCACTTACAAAAACATGTTGAGAGGAGAAAATGTAAGAAAACTAAAAAATTGATTATATCACTCTCTTCAATCAGATAAATAATAAATTATTCTTTATAAGAATGAAAGACAGGCAATAGTACAGGTATCATCTAGAATTTTAAAAATACAACAACATCAGTGTTTTAAGACTCAAGATAAACCTAAGATGATTAATTCAAGGTTTCATGGCATATCTGAGATATATTAGACCCTGGAAAGCTTGCTATTTTTCAGAGATATCACTTTAAATAGAAAGATAAATGTAAAAAGGATTTCTGCAGACATCCATTTAGAAACTATTCCTTCATCTACAAAAGCAGAGACAACAACTTTGTGCATATAAATTACAATAAAAGCAGCCAGATGATTTGCAGGTTTATTTTGTATTTAAGAAGGTGACCATGTAACAGCCAGTAAACACACGTCAGGAGAAAAGGAGGGAAGCCCAGTGATATTAACCATAAAACATTTAAAGGGCAAAACTAAGAAGAAATATTATTTGATCTGTTTTAGCCTGTCTGACATTTTTATATCCACATTTGACTAACAGATCATCAATATCCATGCAAATGTAAGCAAGGGCATTTTGAGCCGAGATGTCTTGTTCAAAGTAATAAAATCTTTATTCACACTCAGCTTGTACATCAAATGTTTCATAACTTGGCAGCCTGAACAAATACTCAGAGAGCCACCAGTCCAATTGCACTGAACAGAATCAGTCAGCATCTGTTCACAAAATCTTTGCACCACTATGGGGAAAAAAAAAAAAAAAGATCATTTAGGTTTTGTTCCCCTCAGAGGAACCTGGATACATACAGGAGGGAGGAAGAAAATCAGAAAGCAAGCTGTGTGCAATAGCAGCTTCTAGTTTTCCCATTTTTTCTTCTAAATAAAAGAGATTCCTTGCAACTGAAGTTCTTTTGCAGATTATAACTTCCTAAAGAGCCACGAGAGAATTTACTCATCCAAGTTCTCTTAATTCAGTCCTGGCCTATTCTGAAACATTCTTAAATGCTAAGATCAGCAGTATAAATCAGAATATAATAAAAAATAAAGCAGAATAAAATACTAAACAGAATAGTATTTTTAATACACTGTCATTTTCTTGTTGAATTTAAGAGGAAAACTTTTTGAGACTACCTTTTTTTCAAAAAAAGAAATCCCAAACAGAATGAAGTCTTCCCAACTCCAAAGAAATCCATTTGCTTCATGGCTTTAAATTTGTAAAGAATTTTTCTCTAAGGCTTGGTTTTAGGCATGACTAAATTTGCCATTCTCCTAATAGATTCTCATAGGTCTAATAGCGTCAGCATTTCCAAACACATGCTAAGTTTAAATCTTCAAGAATGGTTTAATGGACTTCAAAGTCATCGTATCTCCAATTTTATAGTTTTTGATTCTATAAATGACAAAAGTATGGGTCAGGTGTAGTAGTGAGTCTCGTTTTTAACTGGACTTAAATTGGAATGATTAAGGTTTCTCTAACACCTTTCCTATACTGAATGATCCTATAGTATCTTAACGTCATAGAATTGAAAAGTCTGTTAGAGAAGTCCTAGTGTTTTCAGTTGCAATTACAATTTTAAATAGGTACACAGTTTTTAAAAACTAGATTATTCCTGAATGTCTTCAGCAAAATAAGCAAATACTTATATTACTATAAAATGTACTTGAGGTACACAGAATTTCTTTAATGCACTGCTACATCAGCAATAACTCAAAGCAAAGAATACATAAGGAAGAAACTGATAGGAGACATAGCCCAGACTTAGGAGTGATCAGCTGAATCAACAATATGACTCCAGTATAAATTTCAGCTGACAGCACAGCTCTGCCACTATAAAGATGACTCGTCAGAGAAGGCAAACTGATGATGTATTCTGTCAAAAGCACCCTTGCATGCAAATGCAGGCATAGTATCTTCAGTGCACATGAAAATAGAAGTGGTTGTCTGGGCTGGATCAGGCTGTGGGTCATGTGTACTCTCTCTAAGCTCATCTTCCCACCACTCCAAAAATATGCTTAGTGCCAATTTTAGTTGTGGTCGTTTAGTTCAGCGAATATTATTCAAGGTCAAACACTTTAAAGGAATGTGAACACAGCCATGGCTATCAGAAAAGTCCAGTTTTAATTACAGAACTTGACTGCTAATAATAATTACCATCCACATCCGATGCTTCTGGCCCTTGACATGTATCATAATATTTCTTTAAGTGGTGTGCTCTGTTTAATAAACTGAGCTTGATGTGTGATTTCAGTTTTACTTGTAATTGCTCTTGAAAGATTACTTACTGCTGCCACTTGTAGGTGCCTTTTCTATCTGTTACATACTAAATGAAACCAGTTCGCTTCAGACAGTTCCTGGGACTACATTTCCAGGAGGTTACTTTAGGGTCTCCATTCAATTTATTACTAATCACACTGTCTAGGAATTGTGCTGAGTTCTAGAGTATGGGGGCTTTAAAGGCAGACAATCACACACACACCCTTTGATTTAGGCAGTTATACAGTGGTAATTACTGTGAATTTAATTAGTATTTCTGATGATGCACAGACAGGAGTAAAATACACTCCCCCCACACCATTTTTCAGTACAGAAAACATAGATGAGATGTGAGTTCTTGAGTAATGAGACCTAATCTCTTCTATGACAGGCACCACATCATCTACTCTCCCAAAGAGCTCAGACTTCACCACAGAAGTAACTTGCTTTTTTTGCCATCCTCAAGTCAAAACTGCTCCAGGCTTTCCCTGCTTTAAAAATTAAAAGCTCCTTTCACTTTGCCATCTAAACTGGCTTTAAGTCACCATGAATTTGTTGGTGTGTCAGCATTATCTTTTAATTTCTTACTAGCATTTACTTTCTTTTATGTAATATGTATGACATTACCCGTCCTCTATTTTGCTAGCCTAAATAAAACAAGTTTCCCATTGTTTCTCAAGTGTCAGATCAGGTGGTAGATTAAACCAAGTTACCTTTAATTTTTTATTTTTCTCCCATTTTCAATTCCTGCCAGGTATCTAGAATA
>NW_008583373.1:0-21118 GCF_000691845.1 Merops nubicus | reverse complement strand
AGGGAAAGCCTATGGCAGGACTTTTTTTCTGTGGTACATGGCACAGTCTAATCCAATCAATAGTTTTGCTCAGGAGGAAACAAGACCTGCACAGCATCTCAAAACATAGATTCCCTACAGCTCAGGTCATGAGTCTAAGACAGTAGCATATACTTAACACTTGTTACACCAGTCAGCTCATTTACACATTTATTCTAGCCTGCCTCATTTACTGAAACACCATCCTGTTTGGCTTCCAGGGTTCTCCATTCTCTTCACACCCTTAAAAACACACAAGTCCACAAAGAGATAAAGATGAGGATTTATTTCCACCACCACCACCACCCCCCCCCCGCCCCCCGCGAAGACAACCCCCCGCCCCCGGTGAAGAAAAACTTCCGCAGATACGTCTCCAAACTTCATTTGTCTCTCCTTACTGAAGGGCATGCTTGGATCATTTGGGTTTCTGCTATGAAGATCTACTAGGTGGTTTTATTTGCTATCCACCTTTCCTATCTCCCCTTCTAAACCAAATATGATTCTTTCACTGCTATGGAGCACCCAGACTTCTAGATCTAACTGAAACTCTTGTATTCAGAATAATATTGATAAGTCAAAGATGAAAATAGTCACCCTCCTTCCCTCAGAATTTAGTTTCTCGACTCTGAAAATTGCTGGCCCCCATTTCTATTGCTGTTCTTTGAAACATTCCTGCAGAAGAGTGTTCAGGACCCAGTGATGAGCTCATTTTAAGAGCTGCTTTCAACAACATTTCCATGGCCAGATGGCATATGAATTATAACCTTCTATCATAGTCCTAAGCCGTGGGCTGCTGTTGATTGTCAGTTCCAGGTTTCAGCGTTGTTTATAAGTCACTAATAAAACCTTCTGTTCTTTTTGCTAATAAATTAAAAAGTTCTAATTTTTAAGAATACACATTGCACCCTACTTTCCTTCTCCCTCATACTGAATTCCTGCCTTGACATTCTCCTGCGTGTTCCTCACATAATCAGTGATAGGTCAAATCTTGATGTTTTATCGAGATGTTCTTCCTATCTTTTTCAGGCAAAGTTCCTTAAGTAATTCTTGTTACTGAGAAAAGAGCTTTGTCTCCTTCATATTTCTTATTGTGAACCAAATTCAGAGTCTCTGGTGGATAATATGTAAACAGAATGCAGCCAAGATTAAAACACATTTAATATTTTAGTATATTTTAGCTGCCTGTTAAATGCCTTACCCCAACCAGCAATTTATAATCATGTGCAAGATGCAGCTTCCTGAGTTTGCATAGTTTAGAAACAGCAAAGCAGAAACAGAGGGTGATTATTTTTTTTTAAACAACATTAGAGCAGAGCTCAGTGGATCAGTGGCAGTGTCTGCAAAGTTCTGCCCATCAGTAATTGCAGAGCCCTCAGATGGGGCCCTGAAGAACATGAGCTGCATGGATTCAGCTTGCTAATTATAGTGGTTTTATTAAATTAGTTATTAGATAAAGTTAAAGCAGACATTGGAGTTGTGGCTTTCTGAGTTGCTTGAGAAAGTTCACAGTACGTAAAACCAACACTACTTGAATTACCAGAAAGGAGGCACTTGTGTCAGCACAGCTCCCAGCCCAGGGCTCCTCAGCTTCCCCACACGGTTCATAAGACCACTCAGCACCTCACATCTAGGCAGGCACACGCTGCTTCCCAGACACAGGCAGCTCACTTTGGGGTTAGCAAAACTTGTCCATACGTGTTAGCAGGGCTCCAAAATGCAGTTAGGATTTGTGAAGAGAGGTGACAGAGTGCTAAAAGCAGATCCTCAGAAGGTGAAGATCTGCAGATCTCCAATCATCACTTTCTTCCCCCCACAGCAGGCATTCTAAAGAACAGACCAAGGTCATGCTTCATAACCACAAAATTGCTTGGCCAGTCCATCTATAGATGGAGTCTCCAAGGAACGAACTTTAACCTCAAGGCCATATTCACAGCTGTAAAGCATCTACATGGCCTGGAGAGAAGGATCCCTCTTTCAGCCTCCAATGCATTTCTCAGCACAAAGTGCAGCTGTTTGGGGTTTGCGCTGGGAATAATTTGGAATTACAGCTTTTAAAATCCTGTGCTTTTTATAGTTAACTGAAAACTAAATCTGATTGGAACTTACCACAGAGAGGTCAGATAAACCAGAAATGTGGTTTGCATGTTTCGTCTAGATACAGATCAAAGGAATATCCAAACAAAAAGGATATTCTCTTTATTTTTAATTGGCACGAGTCATAGGCTATATACAACAGATTTAAATTCCCTAGGCAGAGGTATCTTCTCTTATACATGCCCCTGAAAGAAAAATAACCTGATAATGCAAGCTGAACACAGATAAATCAATAGAAGTTAGGCTCTCTAACAGTTAACACAGATGCCTGGCATTGCTAGTGAGCCCTACAAATTGATTAGAAATAGAAGAGCAGCACATTGAGTGCAAATTACATTGGCGCAGTCTGGCAGCTCTGGGAGGAACACAGGCCCATCACTTCTCTGCTCCACGCTGGGAGCTGTTACATCCCCCTAATAACCAGCACTGCTCAAGCCTCACTCACCTTCACATAGTGGGGAGAAGGCTATCCTGGCTCCAGTATAGAGTATACACCATGGAGCTCGATCCCTAAGTTCCAAGGAACTCTTTAAGCCCCTAGCTGCATATTAAACCTCTTCCTCCGAACAGTCATTGAGCTTAAAAGACAAATATTACATGTATGAACATTAAATGCCAACATACTAGGACCTTTTATGGAAAGGAGAAAGAAAATCCAAGTTACTTTTCAGGCTATCTTCCTTCTGGTTTCTGGGTTGCTAGAATAACTCTTGCTTTACCTTTAGAGATCTATCTCCTCTAACTCCATGCACTAATACAAAAGCAAGATGGACTATATGTATTAGTGTTGGATATTAAGATGTACGCACAGTACATTCGTTTAATCACTCAAGAGCTTCCTGAACTGTTTCCCTTGCCAGGCATTGCTTTTCATCTGTTTTCTTGAGTAAATAATTGAGAAAAAATGCTGTGTTCTTCCAGTGTTTTGGAATGTGTATTTTGGGGTAAGAAAGTATTATGCTGGATTTACTGTACTTTGGTACTTCTGTCTCAAGTTACTCAAGATCAAACTCAAATTTTCCCTGACCAGAGGGAGGGGGAGAAAACACAGTAACCTAGAGTTACTTCCTACAAACAGTATTTACATTTGGATATTATCAAACAAATTCCACCATCAGTAAACCCACCAATCACTAAAAGAAAATAACCAAACTCAAGATCTTCTGTTGATTAAATCAGCTGTCCTGACTTTTGTTTCCATACACAGGATGGAACTACACTATCAAATCAGCATTGTTGGCCTTAAGTTGCAGCATTTTGTTCTTGATGGGCACCTGGTTTCTTTTAGATGCCTGTATGCAGAACTGCATAGTGTAGATTTTGGCATATTTTCCATAATATTATATAGCAATTTGAGTCACAGATTTTCACTCCTAGAGGAGATGTCACTGAGGACAAAGGGAGTTGTAAGCAGATTGCAAATGACCCTAAGTCTTCAACAGGAGGGTGAGCTTATTTCCACCATTAAAAAAATACAAACATAGTTATTGATGCAATATGCTTATATAAAATATGGATTAGCTAAATTAGAGGTTACAAATGGGTGGAATATTCAAAAGGTAACGATTCTATAGGATGGTTAGTACCATTTCTATTCTATTTGTTTCTCCACAGCTGGTCTTTCGGCAAAACAACTCCTTCAGGAATCTTTTGTTTCTGGATGTATTGGGTCAGTCTCTCAAAGGCCAGTCCTGAAAACCCTTCTGGGGACCTGGAAAAGCAGTGTGCTGCTTCTGTTGGACAGTCAAAGCAGATAACCCATTTCTTGAGGATTTTTTTATCATTTAACTCTTTCCTTTTTCATACTGAATTTTTTCTCAAACATTTGCCTGATGTGAGCAAGCAGCACAGGTAAGATCAGTCCTTAGCAGCCAGAATTTTCTGTTTCACCTACCATTCAAGACCCTCAGATTTTCATGCAAATAGCTTCAGCAACTCCTCTGACAGCACTTACCAAACTTTATGAAAAAAAACCACAACATACCAGGGTCCTCCAAAAGTCTCACTCCTTGTCTCAGTCACTGGAGCCTGGCTCCTCTGAAAATCTGACCCTAAAATTGTAATCTGCCTCACTGTTTCAGATGTTTGGAATCCCTCTGTAACAAATCGCACACGGCAGAAGCACTCCTGGTTCCAAAGGAAAGCAGTGCTGAAAGGTCAAACAAATTTCAAGCTGTGCTTCCTCAAGCCAAGTGGCTAATGACTTGTTCTTTGGAATGACTGGAAAGAGATCAAATATGAAGCCATGATTAAGAAAAGAAAAACCTTCCACATCAATTATAGTTTCCATGCTTTTGGCTAGAATCCATAATCCAGCTTCCAGGGATATGCCAATGGCTTTTCCGTTGCCTTAATATGCTCTACAAGGTCAAAAAGATGGATGCATGCTATCAGTTCACTACTCTATAGGTTTTAAAAGATAGAAATTGGATGGGCAGGCTGCCCCTGAAATTCTGTTAGAACATAATTGGTACTAGAAGTTCTCAGAAGAAAATTATCCAGGTTTCAAAATTTTCTGAGATCTGGGACTGCATGATACGGTGTTTCTCTCCAGCTCCCCATCACTATCTCCATTGCCATCACTGCTTCACAAAAGCCTTCAAAACTCAGGAAATTAGAATAAAGTAGCAAATCCCACCACTCTTTAAAGTGCTATGCTCTGCATGCTCTCCTTTGCCAAGCCTACTGTTTTCCCACTAGCCATGTGGGAAGAACTACCATGTTCTTAGCTTTGTTTGTCTACTGCTTTTTTGGCTGATGCAGGTAGGACTGCTGACATCCATCCCAACATTGTTCAAGGAGTTCTGCAAAGCAAGAACTTGTGCCTTTACTAATGGTTGTTCAATGACTTGGAGAGTTTCCAATAATGATTTAAGTATTGCCAGGTGCATAAGAAACATGCAAATCTTTGGTTAAGACATGAGATTTAGTCAGAGCAAAGATATACAGGCAAAAGGGATTATATTGTGTTGCTTTCAGAGCTGCAGTAATATATATCTCTCTGAATAAATGCAGGAATTTGAGGAACCATCATATTTGCAGCTGCACGTAGGAGAACCACAGGTCACATACCCCATCTACAATAAGGTACTATCTACCTTTCAGAGTTTGTCATCAACTTGGTGGATAAAATCCACAGCCCTCATAAGACTCCTTTGTGTTTCTGCAGTTTTGTGGTTCTCCCTCCACAGCATCTGAGCACAGGAGCAGTTCAAAGGGAAGGCAGGAGAAAAGGGAGCAGAAAGTACTGCAGTGACCCCAGCTAGAAAAACAGCTCCTCTGGTAACACAGCCATGTGGCTGCTGTAACTTGCATTAGGAAATATCCTGCCTGACAAAAGTCAGAGGGATGGTCTAATCTCATTTATGTGATGAATTAAGTTGGAATTGCTGATGCCTTTTTCTGCGTGGATGTATGGGGTCTGGCTGGGCTGATTTTCCCACAGCAGCCCTCCTGGAGCAGTGCCTTTGTGCTGAGTGTCAGAAGGGTGTTGGTAACATCCATGTTGTGACCCGTGTTGTGAGCAGGGCTCGCACAGCACCAAGGCTCTTTCTAACATTCCCCCCTCAGTGGGATGGGGGAGCAGGAGCTTGGGGGGAACCTAACCAGAACAGCTGACCCAAACTGACCAAAGGGATATTCCATACCATATGATGTCAGCTCAACTATAAAGCTGATACCAAGGAGGAGGACAGGGGGCTACTCCTCAGTCCTCCAGAGCAGCCGCTACACGTTTTGGGGCCCTGCTTCCCAGGAGAGGCCAGACAGACATCGCCTGGGGATGGGAAGTAGAGAAGAAGCTTTTGGTTTTTTTTTTTTCTCTTTGCTTGCACACCCGGCATTGTTTGGCTTTTGCTCTCTAATTAAACTGCCCTTGTTTTTACCCACAAGGCTTCTGTCTCCATCTTAGCTTTTTTCCCTTCCCCTTTTGCTCTGTGGAGGAAGGAGAGGAAAGGAGGAGGGTGACAGAGCAGCTTGGTGGGCAGCACTTGCTCAGCCAGGGTTAAACCACCACAGTGGATCACAGACAGAAGAAAGTAGGGCCAAACAGTGTTTGAAGTTTGTCAAGCTCTTTCTGTTTTTTCACTTCCTGGCTTGTACAGCTGCAATCAGCAGCACGTTAAAGAAGAGCTAAGCCAATATGGATCTTTACAGTTCACCAGTAGTAATTAGATCTGTGAGCATGAATATAGATCTACAGATAGATGACCCAAATTGCAGCTTCTTGATGTATTTCTATTTCCTGTCTCAAGAGACCTCTTCACATCTCTTGTAAAATCACATATTGCATTCAGATTAAACCCTAGAATAGTTTTCTTGCCATCCGCTTCACACCTATTGAGAGGATTTGCCTGGGTTACAGAGTAGTCCAAAGGATATCAGCTACAGATGTCAGAAATGGCACTAAGTCACCTACGTAGTAAACAGCCAGCACAGCAGATGACACACAGCCTCCAACTAAATGACTAGGGTTGGATTTTCCCCTCCATGTAGACAACCAAAAATATAGTTTGCCTTACAGAATCTAACAGACTTACAAGTGGAGTTTCCTTTTGGATTCCCTTCTTTCCTTACCAGAGGATTAAGACATAATTTCTCAATTATATTCTGCATTTTGGCATAGCTTAACAGAGTGGGAGGACAGCAAACTCATTAAAAATGTAAATGGTCCTGTGAGGGAGGAATACAACAGGCAGCAATCAGAACATAGATGTGACTACAGCTCTTGGCTTTGTTTTGAAAGCAAAAGTTTCAGTCAGAAATAATTGGAAAATGGATACTGAGAGGATGAACAGCCAGCTGGAAGTCTCATCACTAGGATAAACAACATGCTACAGTCAATAGCTGTCATGTTCCTCTATTTCCCTATCAAGAATCAAGTATTGATTACCTTTAACATACAGCACATTTTACAGTGTAGCTCCAGGTTCAGTTTTTTATTTCCAGCACAAGGACATCTGTAGTGAAGTGAGGCACCAGCACGTGCTGACACATAAGACTCCTGGTTGTATGCAGCACTGCTTATCAAATCAGACACACACATCCCCATGTACCCTTGGATAAGAAAATGGTTAACAGCAGTTCCTACAAAATAGCATCAGTTCATCAAAACAGAGCTGGAAAACCCCAAAACTTTCTATAACATATTTTAAAAATTGTTTCCAAAATAAGAATTGTTATTACATTTTACAAGTTAAACTTCAAGTGGCAAGCAAAAACATGATCAATTACTATTGGAGGCTCTTACATTTAATGTTTAAAGAAAAAGGCAGAAGAAAACTTTCAAATTTAGGCTGAGTTACAAATTTGCTTTGTGACTTTCAGCAATATCTTGTTCTCTTTGTGCCTCTATCAGCCCAGCTGGAAAGTGTAGTAATAAATTAAGAAACACAAAAACAAAACCACAGGTCTTCAATGAGATCCAGATGCTCTGCTAAACTGCCGTTCTCCTTAAACATCTTCCAAACCATAGCTAAAGAGAAATATGTCTGACAGCTGAATTTTAAGCATGCATGTGAAACTGTAGAATTGTCTTTATTTTCCAACAATTAGAAGTTACCATATCTCTTTAGGAACTGGAATAACATCAGGCTCTTCTACCCCTGCTAAAGGTAATGACAACAGAACTGCACTGATGCCACCTCAAATTAAAGGTTCATATATTTTATGAGTCTCTGTTTATACAGTAAGTTATTGTGTGGTTTGCCTTGGCTAGGCAAAGCTGAGACTGCCTCTTATTATGTGAAATTCAATCTTTTCACTGTTACCATGCCCTTTTTCTGGCTTCTAACTCCCTGCCCTTTTTGAGCTTTGTATGGGGTTTTCTCACCTGTTAAGATCATGTTACTTTACTAAAGAAAGCATATTTTTATTAACACAAAATGATGATTGGAACTGAACCTGAGAATATAAGAAATTATAAATGTCATAATACGACATATGCTCATAAATGTCATTGTCACAAAGTGGTTTAGTCAGAGCTTTAGCTGAATATGCTTTTGTTTCCTGCACAAAGAAATCAGCAGAAAATGGGAGAAAACTAAGACTGATTCATGTAACTAATGACTGATACCATAATGGTCATGGAAGAAGTTAAATTTGTATGAACTTCTACAACACTGCTGCTTTGTGTCTGTAGTGTTTGACTTTGCTACAGCAACTTCCTTTTTAGTACTATTTGTTACAAACATTTGCAGCTCATAGCGTTGAACACCCTACCTTGTGCAGAACACAGTGTTGACTCAAATTGCCCCATTAGGAACCAAAAGCAGTGAATGAAATGAAGAATACAACCTGGGGATGCTTCAGAAGGAGTTTCTTCTTAAATGTTAAGGAAATGCCTATGACACCTTAATTACTGCTAAAGTAGTATTTCTGTTAATAACAAAACTGCTTCAGTTTAAGTGTGATACCTACAGAGTGATGCTCTACTACAAACAGATAAAGGATTCCCAGATAACTGGTATTTTCTTTAAAAAAGCCATCACGAGCTGTGAGCCTGATAAAAGTTAAGTAAAAGAGCATGGTTGCTTGCCAAAGGAGAGTGTCGAAACATGCTAAAGATGACATTGCTAAGTGGCAAATGACAACAAATAACCAGGGGAATGAAAACAGATTCATACTGACCAGAGCTGAAATGACACTGCAGTCACTGTCAGTAAGCTCAGATCTGTCAGAAGCCCCAGGCCATGGTGCTGGTTATGGAAGAGGAATATGGCTTCTCACATCCCATGGCCAGTGTAAGTGTGGATGATCCTGGCGAGTCTCCATATCTCATTGCCACCTAGTGGCAAACAATATTTAATACATTCGACCATTAGTCGGGGTGTAGAGTTCCAGGAGGGTATTTTTTAAGTTTATTCACTACTTTCAGATCAGCCCCTTATGATGACACTACATGTGAGCGCAGTAAACACATCAGCAACTTTAACTTGCATTTGTTTGTGAACATGACTGAAAGTAATTATTCTTTTTCTCAAAGTCAAAATAAGACACAAAACCAGCAAAGCCAGCAGCTAGATTTCTGGGAATTTAAAACATTTTGTATAGCACATTGCTGAAGAAATTCCTTGATTCTAAAGCAATATGAAATTATTCATTAATATGTCAGAGGCTATTATTCCTATGAGAAAATCCCTGGAGTTTTAGCACAGTTCTTCACAGAAGTCAGCAAGACTTTGGGAGACCCGAGAAAGCTGTGTGATACAGGAGGATTAAAGTGCATGTAGACAGAAAGTCACTACTTGCACTTGCACTGGTTTTGCCTTAAGGCAATGACACTCAGTTCTTCTCTTCTGGCTACAAGATACGATACAATTATGAATAGAAATACTGGAAGTTGAAACTGTGAATGTTAATTTGAGAAAAGGCATCCTTGGTGCACACATAAGCTTCTAATTTAACAATGACATGTAGCTAAGCACAACAACCTGAAGCTGGGTCTATATCTCTGCAGTTGCCTGGTGTCCATACTTTATCACACAGAAAAACATTAGAGATTATTCAAAATAAGTTCACGGGCATTTACTTCAAGACATTAATCTCTGCTCTGCATATGGCTCACTAGCTTAAAACTAAAGTGCAAGAAGAAAATTGGTATGGGCTAAAAACAATATCTATTTTTATAATAGCCTGAACCTCAACCCCTAGAATTCAACACTGCTTTCTTACAGTATCAAAAAATCACTTCATATCTCTTTGCATCTTTATTTTTCAAGCTTGCCTACTCCTAACCCATTCCATCAATAATAGGCAGCTGAATAATTGTGGCCAGAAAATTCCCAGTTCAGATGCCAAAATAATGGTCCTTTAAAAGACAAAACTAGCTGTGAATACTGAGTTATGCAAACGACCACTGGAAACAATAAAATGATAGGCTTCGTCTTGCTCCACCCACACATTTTGGCCAGAACTTGCCTAGAAAAGTTAGTGGTTTTGACCTCGGTTTCAAAAGCACAAAGCTAGATCGTCTTGACCAGAGCCTTAAATGTCAGTGAATTTATGCCTAATTTACCCCTAGCATAACCAAAATTAGAATCTATCCCGATGGTAAAAATGTCTTTTAAATCACCCAGCCAGTCCCTCCCCCTGTGCAGGTTCATAGCTGCACCACAGTGGCTGTTCTCCTCATATCACTTATTCCTATGACTTGGAGTATTTGTTTCCTTCTAACCACAGTGTAGGAGAGAGTCTCAGGGTCATTGCTAATCATGGGACTTTGCTCAGTGAAAGGAACTTTTATCCCAGCTTTCTCATATGAGCTCATTTATCTTCATGCTCTTCTAATTGTATAGATCTACAGCTGGGCAGAATCAGGGGAACCCACTGGGAGGGATAACTTACATGTGTCTGAGTCTGAAGAGTCAATGGGTAGTTCTGAGGTAAAAAAAAAACAAATTTAAAAATGTATATAAGAGAAGAAAGAGAGTTGTATATACCTTGATGTTCTTTAAAAACAGAATTCCCTGTCCCAGAAGGACTAATGTAAGTCAAACTATTCAGGGAAGGAGACACTATATTAGTGACAGAAAGGGTTATGATGAAGGGGAGCAGAAGAAACTAGATCAAGTGAACAGAATGTAAGTTCATGATTGGTTTGGGCTGCCAAAGTATCTTCCTGTATCTCCGCCTCCTGACCTTTAGGAAATTACACCCCACGCTGCTCTTTCTCCCTATGGAGCCATACTGAACATTTTCTTTCCTCTTTCTTAAAGCATGACCTCAACACCAGAAATCCAAGCAAACTGGAAAAAGATTTTCAGAAACAGGGTGGCAGCTCTGCAATCACTGCTCGTGGCACTGGTATCTCCAACAAGCTTTTTCCAAGGCTGCTGGGGAGCCAAACTGAGTGGCTGTGCTGAGCACATTTCAGTGTGACTCCTACTGAGAGGCACTGACCAGACTGTAAAACCTTGATTTTCAGACAAAAATATGACTTCAAAAGGCCATGAGTATCCTGCTCTAATGTTGACATTAGCCCTGCTTGGAGTAGGGAACAGGACTCAATCACTTCCTGAAATCCCTTCCAACATAAATATTCTGAGATACTACCAACATCTTTAAAATGTCATTTTTTTTTTAAAGCATCAGTTAAACACAAATAGAGGAACAGAATCTCCCCAGAAATCAGCTGTGGGCTATTAAAAAGTATGCTGTAATAAAATCTTTAAATGAGTCTTAAGTAACTATTAAACAGATAATAACACACCTTCATACAGGCAGCAATGAAACTGAGTACGAACCACTACAACTAGAGCAAAATAACTTCACATAAATGCCTTGAAAGTTCAATAATAAAACAAAAACAAAGGACATTTTTCCACCATACATAGGACACGAGGGAATGCCATCATTCTCATGTTTATACTATAGACTGGCTTAACTGAGTTTAAATGAACTCAGTGCTTAGAAAAGCAGAATTTTAAAGTAGTTTTAACATAAAGCTTCTTGAAAGCTGCTGCAGAGAAAGGAATGAAAGCTACTTAAACTTTCACAATTTTACCAGTTCATACTAGACCAGCCTTACCTTCTTACCTGGGATTATACCCTTGCACAGTCCTTTCTATTGTCAGAGGTCACATCTCTGCTAGGTAGGACTGGGTGCAGTAGCTCAGAGGCAAAACAACCAGCACCTCCCAATCAGGTCAGCTAACCTGATTGTATCTCCACAGATTTACTAACCCTGGTACTGCAGAGAGATCAGCCTCATAGTTAATCCAAATTACAGACACCTGCCAGGTATCCTCACAGCCAGCTATAATCCATCTATTAGCCCCCTGCCCAGGGCTGAGCCAGAGCACTCTGAGCCAGGACTGCAAATGGGCTGATATGGAACTGGCCATCCCACACCACGAGGGGACTCTTCCCTCTCTGGAGTCATTTCAGCCAGCTGATATTTATTGTGCATAAAGCAAAGCAGCATTAATTCAGGAAATTAATCATAGACTTGCTCGCTTTCTAGACCAGGCTTTTATCCATTAATCTGTACTTGCAGCAGAAACTCTGCCAGTCACATCAGGGGCTGGGACAGCCATTGGGAAAGCCCGATAACAGAGCGCTGGAAAGCACACGAGTAATGATAAAAAAAACAAACCAAGGTTATGGTATCACAAAAGGAACTTTGTCTGCTTGGCCAGAAAACAGGGTTTCTCTACAGAATTACTTCCTCATTGTCTAGCAATTGTTTCACACGAAGTATAAAAGTTGCAAACAAACCATGGGAGCCTATCACAATATTCTCTATCAAGCAACGATCACCATTTTGTACGTATGAGTATGTGGTTCAAATAAGCGTATGTCAGTGATGCCCTGTACAGAGACAGAAAACAAACACGTGAAAAGCAAAACTGGTTTGCTCTATGTGCAATACCTACAATCAAATTTTATCATAAACCATGTTGCAACAGGACAAGGCATGATGGTTTGAAACTACAAGAGGGTAGATTTAGACTGGATATAAGGAAGAAATTTTTTTGCAATGACGGTTAGTGAAACACTGGCACAGTTTGCCCAGAGAGGTGGTAAATGTCCCATCCCTGGAAACATTCCAGGTCAGGTTGGATGGGGTTCTGAGCAACCTGATCTAGTTGAAGATGTCCCTGCTCACTGCAGGGGGAGTAGACTAAGTGACCTTTAAAGGTCCCTTCCAACCCACACCATTCTATAAAGGCAATTGCATTTTATCAATACAGTGCTAAGAAACAACCAGCAAAAGCCATTGCACTGCCTTCCTGTGAAGTTCTGCCTGAAGTTTGTGCCTGCCATGAGGCTAAGAGAGATGTTGTGCTGATGGGAACTGTTGCTGCACAATTCTGGCTGGTTGGATAGTGTTGTTTGCTGCACCAGCCTGTTTAGCTCAGCTTTACTCTCACTGGCTAGTCCCCTGTACAGGCCAGTCATAGTGATTTGTTGGACATTTGTACTCCAGTGATAAACTGTAACAATAATAGAAGATCACATCTTTGGATCTCCATCTGCTATCGCCATCTCTGGATGGGACAGACGGGCACTGATAGATTTAGTGATAATATTTTAAAGCATTATGACTCCCTCTTTGCCAGAGGTGATCACCCCGTGGTGAACACATGCCAATCCTGTAGCTTCTGTAATTCAGTTATCATTCACTTCTGCAACTCCTGCAACGTAACTTCTACAGAAAGATGGAATAGACACCTGAGATTTGGAGCATAATAAACCATATACCTTAATCTGACAGAATTCATCTGTCACAGCCAGAAAGGCCAATATTTCAGTGACAGACATTTCATATATACACCCTTTCTGACGTGAAGCTACATAAAATCTAAGAAAAAACTCTTCCTATTTTCTATTTGATCAGTAGACATTTTTTTTTTAATTTCCATGTGGTGTTTCCACTGTAGATCTATATGAAAAGTGAGGTCATGTAGCCTTCCATTTCAAGCACCTTGATGTTCTTCCTATAGTACAAGTCAAACTGGCCCTAACCCAATCAAGAAATGTTTCCTGTGTTGCTGCTTTCTCTATATCCTGCCCAAACATAATGACATCACAGCAACAGTTCCAGGCAGTCCAGAGATGATGGGAAAGTATAAACAGTGCTCCATCTGTAGTTCATTTGCTATCGCTATTAAAAAAGCAAAACAAGCCTTTGACTGATGTTGGTTTCCACAGTTTGGTGGCAGCAGCTTTGCAAACGAACTATTTCAGGCAAGAGCTGGTGGCAGTTATTTGATAAAATGCAGCAGTTCTGATAATACATGGATTTTTTTAACTTTGTAAATGATAGTATTCAAGGACAAACTTGTCAGGTCAAATTTGACCCAGGTGCTGAATGTGTAAAAGCTGGGAGGTAGAGATTACTGCAGGAAAGATTAATGACACTATTAACATGAATATGTGCAGCTACATAACTGTGCACAGAGGAAAATTCTGGTTTTGGTTTGGTTTGGAGACATAGTAAATGAAGTCTGGGTATGCTCTAAGGATATTTTTGTTCCTTTTGTGTACAGAGATATTTTGTCTCAGAGTTACTCAAATATCCTTGAGTTCCTATAAGCTAGCTTCAAAAATTAATATTTTTAAAATTTTACCTAATGAATCAGTTACAAGGTGAAATCAGCACAAGTTTGCATCAAAATACACTCTATTTAGCATTATCCAGATACCGTGTCTTGAAAGTGAAAAATTCTCACAATAACATGCACAGCTGCTCCCTGTAATAGAACATTTTTCATGCTGCTGCAATGCAATCGGTGTGTGATATTTTTAATTACTATCGTTCCAAATGTGTAAAATTGAGCTCTGATTCTCCTGAGAGTAAACATTTCATAGTTCATCAGATGTGAAGTACTCACATGTAAAAAACACAGTTCTTGTGTCAAAAAAATAAGATGACTTTAAGCAGTTTGGGACTATATTCTTACCTTGTGCAATCAGCCAAGACTCTTCTAATAGCGTTACTTTACTCATTTATGTTGGCTGAAGAGATGGCACCTGAGGGAGGCTGGGCCACCTGGAGAGAAGGGGAAGGAAGAGCAGTTGATCTTGGTGCCTGCTACGCTGAGTAATTAGAGGGCTCTTCCATCTCACTCCAGTGGGACAGCTCTTCATAGACAGGGAACTGTAGTCTCTAATAGTACTCTTTTGAAGATGTAGGTGACCTTGTCTGTTGTTTAGCTTGCTGTCAGACTTTTGTCCCAATAGTCAAGATTGTTAAGTATCCGTAATCAAAGCCACATGGTCTCTGCACTTACAGGTACTTGATACAGGCAGATGGTTAAATTCAGCACTACAGCCAAATCTGTGTCACTTGACCACAGTTCTCTCTTCCACAGGGTACAGTAAACACCACCTCTGTGGCACTACAGCCTTCTGCGGTTTTGAAGTTTCACACTGAAACTGGCCTCTGCACAGGCAAAAAGTATTTCTTCCTCTGACCTCCAATTCATCCTTTGTTTGCAGCTGGCCCAGTCCCGGCCAGTTCTTTTAGGTGAAATTCTGAGATCTGCTATGAAATTTCAGCTCATCTTCCTTCAACAATTTCAGTTTCAGGGACATTTGGACCAAGAAGCAATTTTGCAGGAAACTGGATTGTGAGAACATGACCCAAATGAAAAACTCAGTGAACTCATTCAGTCACACAGTCTACTGAGTTCTTCTTCAGTCTTCCCTGAGTTTCCAGAGGTGCATAAATAATTTAGTCAAACATAAACACAATCAGTTTTGAAATCTGCTGAATAAAGAAGCCAGTCTTTTTTCCTGATCACCCCCTGGGTCTCCTTTTGTTTAAGTGGAAATGCTTTGTGATTGAAACACTGCATATTACCAGAGCAACATCCCATTCCCAGGCCAGCTCCTCACTCCCAGGCTCTCAGTTTGCAAAATTCCCAAATATTCATGGGCCTTATTCTCTTCAGATTAGGCTGGACTCTTCTGTGAACTCTGAAGACCAGGCTGTGAACTTGATGTACTCAGATTTCTCATCTGCAAAGTGCTGTTTCTTTATGTCACAGAAATGTGAGAAACGTGAGTTCAAATCCTTCCTAGGTAGTCAGAGATTTTGAAGAAAGGTGTTTGTAGGGGCTGCCTGTGCAAATTCACCAGATGTGTGCAGGGATTATTGTCCCCACTGGAAGTCCCTGTCATGCAATGTGGCCATAACTGCATGATGGCATTTCACTTGTGATTAGAGCTGCCTTTACTCCTGAATATAATAGGAAGGTAAAGAGCCTGTTGGTGTTTTTATAATAAAGTTCAGTGCTGCTTGGCCATTTATCTTTCAAGTACTTTTCAGAGGTCTTAATTGAAAGCTTGACATTCTATGCTAATTCATGAAAATATTTATTGTCTCACTATGAATTTCTACATAATTTGGTCTTTTCTTAGTCATAGCCTCATTCCTTCTTTTCACAAAGATCAATTGAAATTGCATCTTCTGTTTTTTTCTAAACAACTCGTTTATATTGGCAACCAAGATCCAATCTCTCCTTTCCAGCTGGGAATTGCTTCCTGCAATCCCTTGTTATACACACCAGAAATTCAGCCAGATGAATGAAGGAAGTGACACATATTAAGTCATATGTCATGGTTTGCCTGGGTATGAAATTTTAGAGTATCTGCTAAAATGCAAAAAGAGTATGTAACTCCATCTGCCTCTCCTTTCCTCATAATTATTTACATGGAACCACTGGGAGACAGCATGTCATAATATTCATTCATACTTGCAAACAACAAACAAGGAGAAAGCTGAACCTGGGAAAGAGACGAGTACATCTGGCTATGAATAAACAGCCAGATTTTGCTTCCTCTCCTGGAAACTTTCTTGACTTGTGTTCTGTATCAGTTTATCCTGCCAGAGATGAAACACCCTGCTTTGGTACTTGCATAACATTTTAAAGGATCCTCATACTGAAGCATCATAAAAGACCTGAAGTGTACAAGAGGAGAAGTAGAACTAATTTTTAAAGCCATACCCTCACTGTATAGATGACTATAGACTGAGGAGAAGAATCATAATCAAGTTATCAGCTCTACATATACAAACCCAATACTAATGGAGGTGAGAAGTCACATACTGAGTTAAATCCACACCATGAACAGCCAGGTGATCCTCAGCAGAAGTTGCTGTGTACACCTGCAGCAGTGTTTTGGAAGGGAATGAGAGCTTAGCTTTCCACCATAGGGCCAGACTGAACTTTCCCACAGGGAATAGGAGCAACAGCAAAAGAAAAGGCAAGAAAGCCCATTTCTCAAAACAAAAATGGCACTGTGCACCAGCCACTTGAAAGGAGTTTAACCAACATAAAAAATCACGGTTGGAACCATATCACAAATTACAAGTCAGTGGAGCACTTTTCCTGACTTAGGTGGCCCTTGGATCAGGTCTACAGATTATGTTATATTAGCACCAGCTACAAACATCAGGATTTATTCACTCTCCACCTCACAAATTCATAGAACTGCTTTCACCATGAGCGGATGGGATCCCTTGTGTTTCTTACCATGTGTCATTGCTCTTTTAATGTTTGAAGCACCCTGCATCAGAATGAAAGAGTGCTTTGGGAAATATCCATAACAAATTGAATCAGACTGGAAACACGGTTTGCCTGCTGAACAGAAGTGGTAAATTATTATTAGAAAACTTCACTTTGTTTTCTCCATCTCCATATCCTGGTAACCTGTTGTCTATTTATTTTTAGGTACAATAAAAGGTTTATTTTACTCTTCTCTGAAGTTATTCAGAATGTAGTCATTCATCTTTTTGTAACAAAATTGCAACATAACATTACAAAAACATTCCCTAGGGAGTCTGAAGAATGGTAAGCAGAAATAGACGCAGGATTTAATAGTAATATTTGTCATAGATGAGTAGAGGCATTCATTTATTTCCACTCTAATCCTAAATCTATGCTCCAGACAGAATTCTCAAAGAGATTTATTCCAAAGGGAATAAATTTTCTCAAAATTCAGTCAGTTATGTTTAAAAACTTCACGCAGAAAATACTGTTATAAAAAGATTAGCCCAAAACAAATGTTACCTACTTTTTAAAAGAAAAAGTTCCCTGTTTGCAATTATAATTGACTATTCTAAAATTAAATTATATGCATCAGAAACATGAGGGCTATTTACAAGCTAAATGCTGCCAGAAAGATAAAATCTAATTAGCACCTGTAACTTTCAGCAGCCTGTATATGGTCTTTATTTATTTTGTTATTTAATATCATTTAGCAATCACTCATGGAACCTAATTTTGCAATTTGCCTCGTTATGTTTCATAGTCCTATACCTCTTTTCTAACAGAATGGACTGGCTTTCTTAGAGAAAGGATTTCATAGGTCGTTCGCAGATTCTTCAGCAGCAGCTCTATGTCTGTTCTATTGTGTAAATAAAACAGCATTTCAAGAAAAGATGAAAGTTTGCTTTTGCAGATATCCTCCCTGCACATCCATTCAAACTATATCCAGAGTTCTTTTGCTTTTAGCACGTGAGCTTGCAATTAGAAGTTTGATTGACAAAAGTTCACAAATAAGAATGTTTTTCTGCAACTGGACCAGTGTGCATAGGCATGCAGAGATACACAACTTTCCCAAATCTTAAAGAGTTCCCAAATCTGTAAAATTAGGAGCGTGGGGTTTTTTTGGGTTTTTTTTGTCAGGTGGCCTTGAATGAACTGGACTTACTCAGACAAAGAGGCCAAGGATAGAAGCTAACCATATTGGGAGATTTCACGGGTTTTTTTGTGTGTAAGAAAACTTATCTTTCAGCTCCATTTACCCACCTCAAACAATGAGTTCACCACAAATCTATCTGCCTTACTATGGAAGTAAATCAGAGTCTATTTATATCCAGAGCTTTGCATATTTACTGCCTAGTAACACAGGACAAGACTAAGGAGAAAAAAAAGGAGAGAGCAGTTCATAGCTATCTGATAGTCAGTGCCCCTTCCCTGTCCTGGAAAGTTTTACAAACAACTGTTGCTTATTAATTTATGGGTTTGAGACCTCATTCTGAAATCAGTGGTTTGAAATTTGGGTTGAAGAAGTTTTCCCAATCTGGTACTTTAATGGTGCAAAACTAATGAAAGGGTAGGATGTTCATAGATTATAGTAAATAAATGGTATGATACGTCAGGAAGAATGATGAAGGGAAGTAATGAAAGATAATAATTCTACTGGCAATTAGAGAGGCCCATCGCAGACTGGCACAAGCACAGTGAAGTTCTGTTATGAACTCAAGAAAAGCTGCAAGAAGCAAAGTTGTGAGCTTGTATTTTATGTTGAAAATGTTTTGAGAAGGCACTTTTCAGGAGTTTATCATAATGAACAAAACATACATTTCCCTATTTGTACTCTCTCATTGTGGTTTTAATATTTTAAGGTTAAATGATTCAGATTAGATAATTTTCTTAAGAAATTCTTTCCATTAAGGGGGAAAGAGACAAATATCTCAAAAAGGATTTAGCATAAGCATTCAAGCTCTGCTGTTGGAAAGGGTTAGCAGCAAATGAAACAGATCTTGAATGTCAACTCATGTTCTTTGTTATGTTTCATTGCAGTTAGTCTTGGGTAAACTTCAGCAAATTGAAGTGTGTGTGCATACACGTATCCTTCTGTTTATGGAGAGTGTAATAACTTGGGAAGAGCTGACGTATTGTGACAGAGCATAAATACAAAACTGTATAAACAGATTTCATTACAATTGATAGTTCTTAGATAAAATGTATGAGTATCCACATAGTGCCAACCTCAGGAAACGAAGGATTTAACAAAACTGAATGTGAAGTCTGAAATAAGGATCTAATTCCATTTTAATGTATGTTATATAAACCCAGGGTGCAAGTATTTAAATGCTGATCTGGGTGTAGAAAGCTCAAGATCTGGCTCCCTTACATGAGTGTAAATGAAAGCATTTGGTTGTCTGCAGATCAAAGAATGCACTAAACTATATCATTATTATTTTTAAATGCTCTTAATTAATCTCAGAACAAGCTGTAGCTAAAAGGTCATGATTTAAATGCTCTAGAGTACAGAGATGCAGCTCCAAGGAAAAGTGTGTTTTTGTGTTGCCAGGGGAACTCTTAAAGTGCTATGGCACCAGTCACATTCTGAAAAACAAGAAATGGAGCAGAAGTAGGTACTGTTTAATGAAAAACATTAGAAGATTAAATCAAAGTCTGAAAGAAGGAGAGAGACAGCACTTTAAAGAGTATTTTAGAAGAGTGGTGTCACGTTCATTTATTTATTTATTTATTTATTAGCATTTTATTTAGTTATTTCAGAGGGAAAGTTTAGACACGAACTATTGTCAAAGATTGCCTAATGAAAAGGGCTAATGATGCTCTGGAGGGACCTCAGAAGTCTGATGTGAAATCACTGGAAAGATGTAGACTGTGGACCTTCCTTTGGATGTGTTTCTTTACACTTCATACCAGCTTAATTGTCAAGGAATCCTACAGTGAAACACTAGCAAATTTTGAAAATTATGACATACTATTTTAGCCAAACATCTACAGCTGGATTGTCCATAAAACCCATAAAATGCAAAAATACACATTAATTTATCAGTCCTAATTCCAGAGTAACATTTCTATGCACAGACCTCAGATCTAATAGATAATTATTGCATTTACAACTTTACCTTCTTCTTCTGACAGTTTGGAATATTACAGATGTTGACAGTAACAGTATTAAAAGGCCTAAATTTGAAATGAGATTTAATAAAAATGGGACATAATAACACTGGAAAGAGTACTTGTCTTAACACAATAATATTAATTATTTGACTTTTTTCTTCTTTGCATCAGACACTTGGGAAGAATATAAAGTCATAAAAAACCTTCCACAGGGACAAACTTTATGATAGATCTTCTCCTTTGAGTGTCGTAAGTTTGCTTTAATACACATGAATTAACTTACAACACTTTATCCTATGTAAGGCTGAAAGTGAAGTTTAACTTGGCTTTTAGCTATGTAGCCCAATGCATCAGACTTTTCATTCTCCTAAGTTTGATGTGTGCAAGACATTTGTAATAAAAGAATGGTTTAAAAGTGTTATAAAAGAGGGCACAAAACAACATTGTTTATTTCACACTGGTCATGACTTCTTCCAGGTAGAAAGCAGCTTGAATGTTAATTTTCCCTCTTTTCTGAACTGTTTAGTTTCACTTTACTTTTACTAATGATTCGACGGAATTAGTAAGAATATATTTAAAATAAGGTGTATTTCAGTTAAGTTTGCTATAACAAACAAAATATAACCCATAAAGACTGCAGTTCATGATTGTATTGTTCCAATATTACATTCCTATAATTGCATTAACTTCAACATTACACCAGCATGTAACTAAATAGCACATTGGTGGCTAAGTCCTGGAACAAACGAACTTGTCAAGAGCCAGTTCTTCAGCTGCTATGTGCCAGCACAACTCTGTTGAAACCAATGCAATTACACTAATTTCAGTCAACAATCTGTTTCGCGGATCATATTCTTATGTATGGGCATTCACATATATATATATATATATAT
>NW_008583372.1:0-13988 GCF_000691845.1 Merops nubicus | reverse complement strand
TACATTTGAAAGCAAAAGAACAGAAAAGGAGCTAATTCACACCCCCCAGCAGTAACACGAGTTGATTTGAAAACCAGAGAGAAACATCAATTGGCAAGGCAGCACCTGCACTTGTGAAGCCAAAAAAGTTTAACGAGAGGGGTAAAACCTATAGGCAAGCCTAAAAACCTTCACATTCAAGTGTTACTTCAGTCTTCACTTGTACTAAAAGTTACAATCTCCCCAACGTTCTAGGCACACACATACCCTGGCAAGCAAAGGATGTCCATTCATGGGAAACCAGACTCAACCGTAAGGGACACACAGAAGGTCCAGTAGGGGACACAGCAATGGCAAAATGTTTGCCTCTGCTCTAACTTAGGTGGGACTACCCCTGGAGGTGTTCCAGCTCACTGTTCTGAAAATTCAGCTCCATTTTTTGCTTTAAAACCTCACATCTAGATTTGCTCTTTCCTTTGATAAGTAAATAAGCACATGTGACATCCAGCGTGTCAACTGTTTCCAGTGCCCAGTGATACCGTGCTTAAAAGTAAGAGAATATGTTCAAACTTACATATTTCAATAATTATGTATTCAATATCTCTACCCTAGATGAGCCAGACATGACACTGTACATCTCAGTTACTTATTTTCTCAGCCAGAGTTCACCATTGAAAGGTGATCTGTTAAACTGCAGCACTTTTTCCACAAGAGGACAAGAAAAATAGAGTAGGTAAAAAACATAGTTCATGCCGTTTTTGTCCAGCCTGAGATATCACACATAAAGGGTGATAAATGAAGGTGAGTTTACTCCTCTTCCTGACACACAGACATCTAACAAACTGAAAACCATCAACCAAAATACCCACACCATGATGCCATATACCAAGGATCTCTTTTGACTCATGGAGTCATCCATCTCTGGCACAGTGAAGGACAGTTCTACAACACATACACCATGCTTAGAAGTTAATTTAAAAGCCTTGAATACTTCAGAGTGAGAATAAGAATTGATACCCTTAAGCTGTACAGATTACTAAAGAGCACCAATCGTAGACAGAAGCAGTATTATGCCTTCTTAGCCTGCAAGTTATTACAATAGCATCTAGCATTAAAAAAATTCTCAGAAAGTATCTGTTGGAAAGCTATTCTGGGCAAAGGAAAGAAAGTGGAAAGAAAAAAAAATCCAACATAAAAGAAAAAAAAAACACCAACTCATAATTTAAGTGAAACCTTTGTAACAGAAACATCATATTGGTACCTCCTGAGATTGTGAAAATAATGGAAAAAACCCTGGTGAGACAGGAAGCTTAAGCACTGCTAATCTAATGGTGACTTTCGTAACACAGGAAGCAAGCACGCTACCAAAGGGATGACAAAAATAGAGATTATTTTAGGTGTTTACTTATTCCCAGATGTAGCTGGAAAGTGTGCTAAAGGAACTGGAGTTAATCACATCAGTCTTGCCACTACAGCTTTTTGTTTTAAAATAAAACCACAGTAACTGACTTTGAAACTAATAATCCTCCAACAGAACTTTACAACGAGCTGCTTAGAGCTACCGACACCTTTCACACTCTCACCTTTGGAAATACAATTTCCTTTTACAAACTGATGCCTTGATCCTGCAAACCTCTACTCAGATAAATGCTCTGACTTGGTCAGCAGGGCTGCAGGTTGCACTGGTGACAGTGGAGCTGGTAAGCATCAGCCCCAGGCTTTGGGATGCAGTGTTCACCAACTGGACTTCCTGCTTGGAGCTTATGGTGCCAAGGTAAATAATCACAATGCCACACTGGCAGATGTGTCAGTAGGATGAGGTATTAACAAGATTTATTACTGTCTTGAATAACTGAGTTGTAATTTTCCGCTCTCCTAGCATGGAAGGTAAGGATGCAGGATGTGTTACAATGTCAGTGTGTACCCAGCTGCAACACTTAACCTTCTGTGTCTTGGAATCCTTGTGGATTGTACTGGCTTCTCTTGCGTAACACTCTGAGCCCCTTTTGTCTAATTATGGTGCTGCATAACTGCCAAGAAGAGGTCTGAATTTAACCTCACAAAGTCTTGGTTATGCCTCGCACTCTACCAGGTCAGAGGACATAACACAGTTGTCAGCATCATGAACCTAGCAGGACAAGGATAAAGTAATCAGTCCTCGGTCTTGCCAGACGGGACAATCGGGTGTTCTTTTGTTTTTAATTTCCTCTGACCTTGCAGTTTGTCCTTGTAAAGTTCTCGCTGTTCGTGAGCTAACGCATCCGTGCTTCAACAAACTCAGTATATGAACTGCTTCCACAGACCTCATATAGTCTTTTGCTTCCACTCCCACCACGTCACCAGAACCACCATTCATGGCCACGTTTCTTAACTCAAAAAGACATAAAAGTATACAAACCACTGCAAATATAATACAGAATATTTGACATGTAGTCTTTAAAGATCTATATACAAACGCTGCAATAAAATACTGTTTGAATCTAGTATTTCAGTCTCCTAAATACAAAGGGAGCTTTTCATTGACTGATACATTCCTAACTCCTGAGAGAGACAAAATGCAGAGGTAAAGCTTATAGCAGGGCCTAGACATCACTTCTCCAATGCAAAATGCCACAACTGTCGTGGTGACAGGCAAGGCACAATGCAGAGGTACATGGACTGTAACAAAGCACATCTCATTTGGGAGACAGGTGATTAATGGGTTTCACCAGTTGATGGAACTATTCTGTCAACCATATACCCCTGATATTTTTTTAACTTCATTTGCCTTTCCTATATTTCTCTACCATTCTGGAGATAAGCGATACCTTCAGTTTAAAAAGATTTAAAAAAACAAAACCAACCAAAAATAAACCCAAACAAAAAAACATTTCAAGATCTTCTCAATGTCTCTTCCTAAGGGGATGAGGACTCCCTGGATAAAGACTTAATAAAACACTCGACACTGAAAACATAATCTGGAACAGATTCTGCACTGTTTGGTGCTCCAGTTCACACTTCATACCCAGCACTATCAATTTGTTACACTGATCAAATTCATTTAGGTTTGACCCCAGTACACACAGATCACCATACATGCCAGTAAAAGAACTTGACTGAGACAGCAGTGGAGGAAATCTACATTGAAGCCATCACACATGCTGTTCCTATCCACATTGGTTCTCCATGAGACAAATTTAGCACGTTGCTTAAAGCATGTTGCTGAGAGCATGTCTAATGGTATTTGGTGAAACCTGATGTACAAAATCTGGCCTATCAAGCACCCAGCATAGCTAGTGTGAAACTAATTTGGACATGAGGCCTCATGAGAGCCATGCCTGGACCAGGAATATACACAGGTGAATAAATGTATGGCCTGTCAAATGCCTCAGGATAAAGCAAATCAAGTGCATACCAAGTACAGATACAAAGCTATGAAGTATTGCAAAGGAGATCACTTTGTTCATAAATGCTCCAAAACACTATATTGTCAAAACTACATAAACACCTCTCTATTAGCTTTATACTAGTGTTTTACCAGATTCCTTGCTAAAAAAAAAATAAAGTGTATTAAGTGCCCAAGGCAATAAAAAAGAAAAAAACAAAAAAAACCCTGAGTTTTTCCCCAGGTTGAGTAACTTGGCTCATTATTAGCTTTATACTAGTGTTTTACCAGCTTCCTTGCTAAAAAAAATAAAGTGCATTAAGTGCCCAAGCCAATAAAAAAGAAAAAAAAAACCCACCTGACTTTTTCCCCAAGCTGAGTAACTTGGCTCAACTTCATCCTTAATAAAGCTGTGGAAAAAGAAGTTACTAGAGCTAATATCATATGCTTTTAATTTTAAAAATATTAACTTGGCTCATCTTCATCCTTAATAAAGCTGTGGAAAAAGAAGTTACTAGAGCTAATATCATATGCTTTTAATTTTAAAAATATTTTAGTATTTCATACCACTATAGAGACCCATCTGTCTACAAAGCCCGAACCTTGTCCATTTTTCTGATGGAGCCTTAGACCCTTCACTGAATGCACTAGTGGACTGGCTAATATTATATTAACATGGTCCCCACAACAGAGCTACTATTCCTGAGAGATTAATACAATAAATCATAGAGCTCATTATTGGGAAACTTCACCTGATAATCAAATTAGCTTTTGCCTTCATCTTGTAAAACTATTTTATCCACTGTATTATCAAAGGGTCTTTTTCAACATGTAAGTTTTACACGTTTTATTTTAATTCCTACATTTTAACTTTTGTAAAAGGCACTCAACAAAACTAACACGATCAGCTTTCCAAATTGCAGCCACAGCTCTCTCAGGCTATGGCAAAAAGCCTTTTTAAGGTAAACATGAAAAAGTCTGGCTTTTTTATCCTAAGAAAATACTGGAATAATTAAGGCTATCCTTCCTTGTCATTGTCATATCCTTTGTTGTTCTGTTTGATTGCAAGATACAACATGAAGAAACTGAGAAATGCATTTGCTCTGATTCCATTCCAAGTAAAAAAAAAAAAAAGCATTTATCTTATAAATCCACTTTACTAAGGAGAAAAAAAGAAAGCAAAATTCAGTGGAACTTAACAGCAGACAGGGTTTCCTGAACTTAGCAGAATACTTTGTTCATTTAACAGCTTTACTTGCATGGAAGCTACTGTATTATTGCAAGCTCACAGCTCTGCCACTCATGGCTGTTTCAGAGTATTGCTGGTGTGGGAGGGGGGCAGAGGAAGTGCAAAATTTCACAGCTGTATGCAGAGTTGGTGGTACCTGTCGTGGCCACTGAATACATAAAGCTAACATGCAATTTAAGCTTCATGTTAACAAATTTCTACTGTAATGCAGGCTGAGAACACAAAAGTAGGAAAGAAATATTATACGGCATCAATAGAAGTTGACAGCAGCAGTAGAACAAAAAGACTAATTGTCTCCCATGGGTACCCACCCCTTATCAGATGTTTTGACAGATTAATTAGTGCATGGGTGACAATCTGCATACCTAAGTCAGTTTCTAGGAAAACTGTAAGAATGTATCAGTCTCTCAGGATAAAACCATTTGTACATCAGAAGAAACAACCCGGCCATCAGTAGGCAAGGTTAAATGTTTTCTGAAAGCATATCCAACACACACCATTTACCCTTTCAGCAGTGAAGAGTTACATGCAAATATATACAATAAAAGCTCAGAGCTGTTCTCTGAGCAACCGTTTTATGTTACTACACAAGCAACAAATACCTAGAGCAAAACTAACGTGTATCAAGTGAAGATCTCATAATCCAAGGTACTGTAATCTCCTTGAACGTGTCTCCCTCCATTCCAGCTCCAGGGAAATGCTCATCACTTCAAAAGGTCAGATCCTGAGATGAAATCACTAATTCCCTTTGAAAACAACTGTCTCTTAATTAATGAATTGCAGATTTGCAGGAAGTGTGCCTTCCTGAATTCGCATATTTAAAGCCACACATTTATGACAATTTACCAATTAAATACAAACCCCAGAAAAACTTCTGGGAAATGAACCACCTATAGAGGAGGTCAGGCTAGGACTAAAGAAACTAAAATCCTCAGATACATGCCATCTCTGCCCAACATACAATTTGCCTATTGCACCAAACCATTTCCTCTCTTCCTTAGACTGCAACTCAAGACACTTGTTACGTCTTTCACTATTTGTAAAGCACCCAGCACCTTCTGAAATGCAGAAAGAAAATAAACCACAAATTATTATATCTATCTCTCCATATACAGCATTCTGTTTAAACACTTTTCTCCATATAACGTGAAGTAGAATGGAACATTAAATTGCATACCAAAAGCCCTAAAATATGTAACAAGCAAAAATAACTTTCATCTGCAAATGGCAGCTTTTATTTCCAGTGTGTCAGAAGGAAAGTTAATTAAAAAAAAAATATGGGAGCAAAATGTATTAGCAATGAACATACTTAATGTTTGGATGCTAAATCCTAACCTGCCTCAACAATGCTCTCCTGCAAATATTTTAATTCTATTTTATGAACAAGATTTCCTACTATGCAGAAATGCATCTTAGGGCAACAAGCTACTAAAAGCAACATGGACACAGGGAAGAAAACTTGCAAGAAAACCTTGTCATTACCCTTCTCTGTTCTCAGAAAGAACCACAACAAAGTGGGAAGCAGCAGGACACAAGTATCAATACTGTGATTCAGCTTCCTCTGCTATCACACATTCCCACAACAGTCTTGGCAAAGGTGCCAGGAATCTCAGGACCTCTGCTCAAATATGTCGACATGAGTTGTTTCAATCACAAGCACAAACTTGCCCTGTCTAGCTTCTGTTCTGAACCTACCAGAGCTCTGAATCTCTGTTAATATTTCCATCTACCAGCAAAACACTGCATCACCCATCCCCTTAAGTTAGCAGACAACTTTATCTGGTAGGACAAGCAAAGCATTTTCCTAAACAGACTGAATCTTCACAACACCAAGAGGAATGTAAATCAACAACTATTCTACTTTAAGTAACTCTTAAAGTATGCCAGCCGAGGGGGGGTAGGGGGATCATGATCATTTTGGATGCTCGTTTTCCAGAACGTTTGAAATAAATTCCCATCACCCCCAAAGCTCATCAGGATTCCTTTTCATGGGGCAGGTCTGTTCACATTGAGCATTTCAGAAAGCTCTTAAGGGACATGTCAGATTTTCTCAAAAATCTCTCTTCTATTTTTGAGTTAGGATTTTCAAGGCCTGTTCCTACTGAAGGCATCAGAAGTTTTGCTCCATTTCAGCACAAGGCCAATTATGCAACTGCCTATATTGCTTTTCCCTCTCCTCTCCCTCTGTCCTGGTAAATAACAGGCTCAAAGTTTTGTGTAAAAATTCCTTCACACATTGTCTCTCTCTTTAAAGCACCCGAGATAAGCACTGCCTATCACACTCAGAAAATGCAGGGTCTCCACCATCAGCTGGAGGATACAGTTTTGCATTGAAAGAACAACAAAAAGTGCTGAGGGAAGGGGTCATAACAAAAACGTCACGTAGCTGTAGACATCAAAAAAGGAATCTGGCTTCTATTACCTGAATCTCTGATGGGCAAAGTCCCCTGATTTTGCCCAGGCTTTTCCAAAGCCTAGCTTAATTATCATCATCAATAAAAAGCTAAAGGCATTTTATCTATAAGGTAGTGAATGCCTCCTCTCAAAAGAGGGAGTTCCATGATAAGAGCTAATCTAAAAAACCTGAGGAATGCCAGCTATTTTCTCAGTTGTAAAAACAAGAAAGAATCGCCCAAACACAAGTTAAAACAACTACTGGTAACCCCCATAGTTCTACACAGCCAACTTCTGGGCTAAGGCCCTACCTCCTGTCCTTGTGGTAGCTAAGCTTTCAAAGAGCTCCACGTTCAAAGCATGGAGTCCCAAAAGAAGACTTTTCTGCACCTTCCCAAACGTGGACTTTCCCATTAACCTTATGTTCCAAGTTCAGAAAAGCAGTGCAAAGTTACCTGCAAAAGAGCTTCAGCCTTTTCAAAAGGGAAGTCAGAAAAATCAGTCCACATTTTATTTTGTAGATAGCTGCCAGGCAGCCTGTAAGCCAGCTCATTCTGGCTGCTCAGACCACCTATAAGTTACAAAAGACTTTTTTTTTTTACTTTGGCTTATAGTATCCTTTTCTGAAACTTCTGCAGACAGAGCTTAACTGTGTTATACCCTGCAGATGTTAATCCTTTAACACGCGGTGTTGATTATTAGATCTGTTATGGTGCCTGCTACGAAATCAATATTTCCCCACTTTCTCTTCTGCAACAGATTAACATTTACAGTCTACAAACGTGCAAGAATTCCATGGTGTTGGTACACTATTGCTTTGACAAGGTTTTCTTTGAAAGACCCTAAGTTATAAAAGATCTAGTTGCCTCCAAAAATTGGCCAGCTATTTGTCAGACGCACACCTACCATACCAACACAGAATTAAAAAGTATCTGTATTAACTATACAAATTACAAAATATTCCTTGTCCATTAAAACACATACTAGAAATCATTGGTCATGATAAACAAATAAATTAATAATAGATACCAATGCTAGATGCCTTCTAAATGAAGCCTAATTGTTGTTTCTGTCCTCTACACCAGACCAGGCCTCAAATTAAAACATCAAACTTTATAGTGTTAAAGAGTTAAAAGTCCAACAGAAACTTTCTATGAAGCTTGAATATACATAAAAATGAAATCCTTCAATCCCATCTGCATTAATATTTAAAGCCACCATCATTCACAGTACAATACAGAAGTTAAATTGCTACAGTGGGTCAAATCATCACACAGATACCCTCTCACCTTATGTCCTCCAAAAGCAAATATATGAAATATCACAGTGGACACTGACAGCATGATCTGTCCCAAGGTAAATTTCTTAATCCCCATCAGATACTATTTTTTTTTGCCCTAGAGCCTCACAGTTAACATCCCTTTGGCAGAAGCTGTGACTTTTCCTGCAGCACCTAGGAATAGTTCATTTTTCCTTTTCATCCTACCAAGCTCTTGCTTTCTATGCTTTCCTTTGGCAATAAGTATTACAATTACTTGTGGGGGTTTTGTTTTGTTTTTAAATGGTGATTTAGGGCCATCACATACATTGTCTTTCAAACTACCTCCCTATAACTAGTCATTTTATCAAAGGGTAATTAAATTACTGACTAATGGCCAAATATTATTTCACACATATAGATTCCACCTCCTCTGACCTTGAAATAAAGCTACACTAATATTCACAGTTCAGCTTCATATGAATATCCTCCAATCTCTCTTCTTCAGTGGGAGACCACAAATTGATTATTCCAGGTGAATTTGAGCATCAGTTTAATAATGTCCTTCATGTTATTAAAACAGCATTGCACAATGTCGTGGTATTTTCTTCTGCCCAATGCTAAGCATGAAGGAGGTGCACAAGTTCAAATAAAACATTGTTGAAATCTTCTTCCCCACCTTAAGAGTTAAATTACAATCCAGTTACATGAACAAGTAATTTGATTTTTCTCTCCAACGTGCGTATTCTTGAATTTATCAACATCATCTGCTATGCTTCCCTTTTACCCAGCTTTCTTGGATTTCCTTCACAATTTCTGTCTTCTTCAGTCTTGCCTAATCCAAATACTTTTGCATCATTAACAAGTTTTGGCATACCATCATTCATCTAGTTTATTAGATCACCAACATACCCATTCACCGCCCACTTTTCAGAGGTGTTTCTACATCACATGGTAATTTAAGGTTTACATTGTTAACAACCATAAAAAAAAAAAAAAATATATTCTTACTCAGTCATACAGAAAAGCACATTCTGAAAACTAGAGAGTTACAGTTTCCAAAAGAATTTCTTGGTTTTAAGCAGAAGTTTGGTATCTAAACTCTTCACTTGAGCAGACCATGAGACTGTCACAATGCCTACACCACATCAGAGGTCAGTGTTCTCTTCTTCCCAGGACATCACCCATCCAATATGTCACATACCTGACTCCCTCCAGAAAAATTCTCTGGTTAGAAATCCTTCTTAATGCTACCTAAATTTATGCTTAATTAGTGCTACTTCTATAGTCCCTTAGGTATTTTCAGAAATTGCTCACGTACAGTTGACTATAATATGCACAACTGCTTATTAGGGCAGCAATGACAAGGGGTAAAATCTATTTTAAAATAAATATGCACATTCCTTGTGCATGTTTCATGCTGTACTATAGTCTTAATTCCAGGTGGCACTTTTAGCATTGATTTGCTGCCTTTAAGAAACAGATTAAAGAGCAATCTTAAAGCCTTCTTTGCTTCCCTCTGTACCTAAAGCAGAAAATGCCAATGAACATTGTTCAGAGGGCACTGCACTGCATCTGCATAGGTACATTACCTTTATTTGACCACAATCTTGTCTTGCCAATTCACCAGAACTGGGTCAATTTTCCTTATATTATGCATGAACACTTGAAAGTTAAAGAAAATGAAATTAAAATGCTCTTAATCCTTCAAACGTTTACACTAAGTCATCCTTGAATTCACTAAGTTTGCTTTAGAAATGTGTGTCATTACATGTTAACAAGAAAAACCCAACAGATTTAGCTAGTAAATGTCATTCTTATTAATTCAAAAGAAAAACAGTTCAGTTGTGCTATCTTAAATGAATCAGTAAAATCAATACTAAGAATTCTTGCCTACCAAACCACCAACTGTGAATAAAGAGAAAAAAATAACCTAAAGTTTTATTCAAGCAGAAGAGGCACAGGCTGAAGCAAAGGATAGTATTTATGCATTTAACAAGGAAAACCAAGTCTAGTTTTCATCTAAAAAATAATAACATTGATAACAATTTTGATCCCTCATATATTTAAGATAAACTGTACCTTGTTTTATCTTCTAGCTTTTAAAGTTTCATCAGTCTCCAATTTTGTGTCCTAGTTTCTTATCGTTACAAAACTATTCAGACATTTCAATCATAAGCTCCATTCTGTCAGGTATGTTTAGAGTAAAAAGAAAAAAAACACCCAACCAGCAAAAACCCACCCACCCCACTGCGACCCCTCAAAAAACCCAACAAAACCCCACATCCAAAACAACAGAGGGAAAAAAACACAAAACAAAACAAAGCAAAAAAAACCCAAAACAGTACAACAAACCACACTGTCCCCAAAGACCAGACAGTCAATCCAAATACTATCAAAAACAGGAAAAAAGAAAATAATCATTGCAATGATGGACACAACCCAAAAGTAAAGATGTAGTGTTTGTTATTGCCTCCAAAATGTCACTACTTCACAAAAGAGACGAAGTCAACAAAAGTCCCACAACCTGATAAAGCACAGAGATGTCAGCTTGTGGACACTGGGACATTCAACTCCTTGATCCTTTCACACTACAGAGTTCTCATCACTCCCTCCTACAGCCCAGAGGTATGGGAAGAGTCATGGACTACATTCAGTTCCCTCTCTGGGGACTATTTGCACATTTGTGAGGAGCCCTTTTCCTTCAGAGCATGTGAGATGTCTCCTCATAGATCAGCTCTGCAGCTTCAAGCACACAGCAGACCAGAAGGCCTTAAGCAGAACATAGGCACCCTCACAGGCCAGGCTACACTCCCTTTGGAGATGTACTAGATCCAGCACAAACAGAGGACACTAGGACTGCCCCACTGAGTTTTGAGGTCTCCTGCACTCAGCACAGGAGGCTGGGGTTAGACAGTGGAAACAAAATACTTTTGTCATGATCTTGGATTTCAGCTCAGGTCTACCCCTGTTCCTTTAGGATTTAATATTTATTTTTTAAGACCATTTAAGAGGTTCACTCTGCAGCTTTCACAGAATAGTGAACAGTAGATATAAAAAATGGAACCATACCTTTTCAAATGAAATTCCAGAGAACCTTGTGCACAGGCATACTCCTCCCAGGAGGAACATCTACAGGGCAGTGACTTATTTTCACAGACTGGGAGCTGTTCCAGTGGAACACCATAAAGTATAAAAGGCCAAGGCACACTACACTTCATGATGGACATAGACATAAGAAGATTTTTATGGCATCTGCTCAGCACAAAAATTAAACCTTTGTTGAAATCTTCTTGTAATTGAGCTGGATACACATGCATAAATATGTTCCACACTAAGTGTTACAGCTTGGCTCCTGCAAAGACTTGTATACCTGTTTATTATTATGTATATAAAAAATTCCACCATTTCAAAAGCACTATTCATGAACATGAATTTAAGCACAAGCACATGGGTGTGTCTTTGCAGGACTAAGACCCATACCCTACTGAGCAGCACTGCCTGCTGAGAACTTTTACATTGGTATCCCACCAGCAGTTTATAAAACCCTCTCAGCTGACTAACCCTTGCAACAGAGAAGGATTCACTTCCAGCTGGAGCTCAAGTGTATTTTTCACACTGCATGTATCTATGCTAAACTTAAATCCAGTTTAAAAACAACTACTTCAGTAAGTTGTTACTTTTCACCAAACACAGCCTCACTGGGTATGAAGGGGCTGACTAACCCTTGCAACAGAGAAGGATTCACTTCCAGCTGGAGCTCAAGTGTATTTTTCACACTGCATGTATCTATGCTAAACTTAAATCCAGTTTAAAAACAACTACTTCAGTAACATTTCACCAAACACTGGATATGAAGGGAAACAGAATGAAGAGCAGCCCCTTTGGCTGTAGTGGTACAAAACAAAAACAGAAAAAGGAAAACAAAAATATGTAAAGAACTCTTTTTTTGATAAAATACTTTCTCCAAGATTGGAGGAGCGACTGGTGACCAAGACAATTTGCCAAGTGTAGAAACACAGACAGATGTATTTCACAGAAAGCCATTCTATACCCAAGTTAGAATGATTGACTCATGTGCTTCTGCTGGACAAGAATGGCCAGAAGTCAGTCATTAGTACGAACATCGGTTGTTAATTAACCCTCGTGAACAGCACTGCGCCAATGCTACTTCTGCTACTATTACAGAAACGTTGAAAACTCTTAAGTACCATGTTTATACAAAAGCTCAATTTGCTCAGTCCTGGGATCAGCCCTGCAGCCCTCCTCGCTCTGGCCTTGATCTGCACCACTACATCCTCTCAGCCCCGTGTCAAGCCAGTTGCCCTTTCGAGCTTCTCACACCAAGATGCAGTGCCAGAACCGACAGCCACAAGCTCTGCCACAGGTCTGGGGGGCTATCTTTGAGCTGAGGGACTGTGCTTCAAACAGTAAATTTGCAAAGCTTCCAGCTTCTGTATCATGACCCATTAGGTACACACAAGTGCCCTCTGCCTGTAAGCAACTCTGGCACCGCCTTCCTAAGGAAACCAAAAAAAGTTCAAGAAGGTACTGCCCATAACAGAACGGCCTAGAGCTGATTTGCATTACTACAACATCAACACATGCTTTAGTTTTACACCATGTAACAAGCAGTAGATGTCAGCTACAGACACCCCCCCCACCACCCCCGAGGGCAAGAGCAATAGCTGTCTAACCTGTATTTTGTCACTCTTATTAAACAAGACATTCTCAAGTGGATAAGCAGAGAGCAGACCCTCCAAGGACTGCCTCCCCTCACATCCCTCCCCAAAAACACCTGGCTACCTTCCCGCTTAACATGGAGGTTGGCAGATGGTGACTTGTGCTTTGGGGGGAGCCATTTTATACGTAAATTTTTCCAAACTCTGAAGAACTTCAGTATGTAACAGTGCTTGCAGAATAACCAAGCCAAATAGTTATTATCTGCACAAAGTTTAAAGAAAAAAAGAACTGGCTTCTGGCAGAAGTATTTCTTTCAGCTACGATTCCAGGCTACATGCCAAAAATCCCAGAAAACTTTCTGGGCAACAAAATACTGAATCGGAGCCTTTACCGGTCACCGTTTGTTACCACCTTGTTAAAGTTATAAACAGCCTTAGAGTTGCTTATAATGGAAACATAGGATTATTTTATGCAAATCAGAGAAAACGTTCTCGATGGGAAAGCTCCCGCACACACTGTATCCCCCTACCGCACATACATTATGGAACGCTTGTCCCAAACACACAGCAATAAAGAGAGCTAGTTGGAGTTCTTAAAATTTCATTGACTTCGCCACATCAGCAATGGAAGCAGATGTCACTGTCCCCCGCCTCGCTGCAATCTTTCCTGTACCCCTCGGCCGGAGACGCTCGCCGCGGCGGAGCGGGCAGCTCAGGCTTGCCCGTGGCTAACAAAGAGCAAGGTAAACCCTGGGCGGGAGGACGCAAAGACTGGCAGCCCGGCAGAGCCCTGCCCGGCCCTCGCTATTCCTCAATACCCCTGGATTACGCCCGCGCCCCGTTATCGGGGCGGCTAGCAGACCCAAATCACCGGCGGGACGGACTGTCGGGAGCTTGTTTAGGGCAGGTCACCGACCGGCACCGGTAACCCCAGCCCAGCTATTCTCCTGACTTCCAAACAGCGGCGTGAGCTGCGGCCGCGCATCGCGAGGCAGAAGGAGCCTTACCCAAATATCGCCTGCCGCGCCCGGGGCGCGATGAAAGGCGTCGCTCCGGCCGTTT
>NW_008583371.1:48830-55934 GCF_000691845.1 Merops nubicus | reverse complement strand
ATGGTATCTGACTTTTGCTTTCTCATGGAGGATCTCATTTTCCTTGTCTCAGGCCAAAAGTTCTATTATTCTCTATTAACCATCAGGACAATTATCACATATTTACAATTCTTACGTATACCTTAGTCTAACTTTTTTCTAAATGGACCTTCAAACTGGTCCCTCATCAACAAGATTATCAACAAAATTAGTTGTATTCCAGGTGATAATATGTCCATGTAATTTGCAGGAATTATTTAGTCCGGATGTAGATTTCCAGACTAAAAATTTTTAAAAGTTCAAAAAAGAGACCAAAGACGAACTTGATGAAAAAGAGAGTTTCTGAAAAAAAAATTCATCAGTTAAAAAAATAGACCAGAACTGTAGTAATTACAGGGTTTCAGGGTTTATCAGTTTCCTGAGGGGAAAAACAAAAACAAAAACAAAAAAACAAACCAAACCTTATTGCTCAAGACCTTTAGAAGACCATTTTATAAATAAAGATCACCGAAGTGACATTTTGCTAAACTTTCTAGATCACCACAAAATGAATTATTCTACCTAAAAGAAAAAATTCTGTTCATTTTCAGTTTGGGGAGAAGCTTCATTTTAAATTATATTTCAGAACAAAGCACTCAAATTGAACTTTACAATATTTTGATTCTTAAGTATTGCAAAATATAAATTGGAAGCTGTGGAGGGATTTAACCTCTTTTCAGGCAAAACAATATTGCAATGCTGACATGAATTCACAAAGTGTTTTGCTTGACACAAATCTTTTCATAGACTTACTCTGTACTTTTGAATAAAGAGTAAATCACTTCGACCAATCAAAAAAAAAATGCTTGACCTACATGAAATTACCTATACTGTGTTAAAAACAAAACAAGACAATATAAGACTTATTTTCAGTTTTCAATTAACACATTTTTATGATTGAATTCATAAGGACTGCAAGTCACAGATATTGACATCATCATTGTCACCTTGCTTCGAATTGAAAACAACATGAGTATTCAGGCTAGAGCACATCCTCAAAGCTGCTTCAGGGCAGACAGTTGAGAGTGTCCTAATCCATAAACAAAAATTACCTTCAAGATTTTTCAGACTAGAATGATAAATTGTAGTGGTGCAGTATTATAAATCAAAATGAAGGCTAAGTTTGAAGGTTGAGAGTTTATGACTCTTGGTACAAGGGCCAAAAAGCTCAGGACTACAAGGATGTTGTAAGGTTATACAGGGAGAAAATTAGTTGGGCCAAAGGCCAACTAGAACTCAAGTCGACCACTGCTACAACAGACAATAAAAAATGTTTCTGTAAATATGTTGACAGCAAAAGGAGGACTAAGGAGAATCTACGTCCTTTACTGGATGCATGGAGGAAACAGTGACCAAGGACAAGAGTACTCAGCACCCTGAGCTGCAAGGCAGGGAACTGGAGGAGAATGAAGTCCCCAAAATCAAAGAGGAAATGGTTAGCAACCTACTACACCACTTAGATGCATTTAAGTCTGGATGGGATCTACGCAAGTGTACCAAGGGAGCTAGAGGAAGGGCTCACCAAACCAATCTCCATCATTTATTATGAGTCCTGGCTAACTGGGGAGGTTCCAGTTGACCAGAGGTTAGCAAACATGATGCCCATCTGCCCCCAGAAGGATCCATGGAATTATAAGCCTGTCAGTCTGACATTGGAGCTGATGAAGGTTATGGAGTAGATCATCTTAAGTGTCACACAGCACATACAGGACAAGTAGTCAATCAGGCCCAGTCAGAATGGGTTTATGAAAGGGAAGTTCTGCTTGACTAACCCAATCTCCTGTGAAAAGATGGCTGGCTTAGTGGATGAGGGAAAGGCTGTGGAGGTTGTCTACCTGGACTTCAATAAAACCTTTGACACCACTTACCATAGCATTCTGCTGGAGAAACTGGCTGCGCAGGGCTTGGACAGGCATACTTTTTGTTGGGTAAAAGCTGGCTGGATGGCCAAGTCCAAAGAGTGGTGGTGAACAGTTAAAAGTTAAATCCAGTTGGCAGTTAGTCACAAGTGGTGTTCCCCTGGGCTTAGTATTTGGGCCAGTTCTGCTTAATATCTTTATCAATGACCTGGATGAGGGTATTAAGAACACCCTCAGTAAGTTTACAGATGACACCAAGTTGGGTGGGAGTATTGATTTGCTTGAAAGTAAGGAGGCTCTACAGATGGATCTAGACAGGCTGGATCAATGGGCCAAGGCCAGTGATAGGAGTTTCAAGAAGATCAAGTGCCAGATCCTGTACTTGAGTTACTACTACTCTGTGCAACACTACAGAAGGGTGGCTGGAAAGCTGACTGGTAGAAAAGGACCTGGGAGTGTTGGTCAACAGACAGCTGAATATGAACCAGCAGTGTGCCTAGGCAGCCAAGAAAGGCCAACAGCATCCTGACTTGCACTGAAAATACAGTGGCCAGCAGGATCAGGGAGGTGATTGTCCCTTCGTACTCAGCACTGATGAGGCCACACCTTGAGTACTGTGTTCAGTTTTGGGCCCCTCGCTACAAGAAAGACATTGAGGTGCTGGAACATATCCAAAGACGGGTAACAAAGCTAGTGAGGAGTCCAGAGCACAAGTCTTATGAGGAGTGGCTAAGGGAATTGGGGCTGCTTAGCTTGAAAGAAAGGAGCTCAGGGGGGGACCTTATCACTCTCTACAGCTCCCCAAAAGGAGGCTGTAGCAGGGTGGGGGTAAATGGCCTCAAGTTGCACCAGGGGAGGCTTAGATCGGGCGTTAGGAAAAATTATTGTCACTGAAATAGTGACCACTGGAACAGGCTACACAGGGAAGAGGTGGAGTCATCATCCCTAGAGTTATTTAAAAGATGTGTAGATATTATGCTTAGGGACATGGTTGAGGGTTGGACTTAGCAGTGCTGGGTTAACAGCTGGAGTCTATGATCTTAAGGGTCTTTTTCAATTTCAGCAACTCTATGATTCTATAATTCTTTGTAACAGATGTTTCTAAATATTTTGCTGTCATTGCTGTATGGCTAGACAGTACACTTATGAGAGTCTGCTGCCTTTCTACAATGCTATATTACCAATTGCTGTATTACAATCTATAATGCTATTACAAATTCCTCCAATTCCTTTTACACAGGAACCACACCTTCCAAAGAAAAGTAAAGATGCAGGAGATTCCGTATACGTGTGCCATTACAGCTCATCAGAAGCAGGCTATCTTCTAGCTTTCCTCTAAACAGGGACCTTGCTCAACTGAGAGTTCGTTTGACAGTGGCTACATTGAGTTTCAAAATTTGTGTGTGACCTTTCAAAATAACACTAGAAAATTAAACTAACCTAGGGGGAAAGAAAGCAAATTCTTCTGGAATTTTCCTCTAGTCCATGGGGTCTACAATCAGAAAAAATAAGAAACAACTTTAAGAACAAAGTTAATGCAACAAATTTTTCCTAATCAGTTCTGCACATCTATACACAATCAGTCAGAAAATATCCACTATCCAGAACAAACACAAATGAAAAATATCAAACAATGGTTTTGTATAAACTATTCCAGGTATTTCTTTTGCAAGATAAGAGATGAGACTTTGTTAAGATGTTTCTGTTTCAAGTGCATAGGATATGCAAGGAAACCAAGTGTAGAACCATCTAGATAATTTTTTAAAAATATGTTCATAGACAAGCAACTCCTGCTTACATTCTGCATGGTTTTCACCTGAGTGTTAAGTGGTTAACCATGCTGCTTAGTCTTGCTACACATACACAAGCCAGTTTGATTAAAGTCAGCCAAAACATATGTATTTATATGTGTTTTTAAAGTATTTCTTGGGTCTTTCAAGCTCTCGCATGAAAGCAAAGGAAGAGGAAAACACAATGTTTACTAGCACAATTTTTAACTCAGAGGTAATCAGAAAATTACCAAAATTACTGACACTCCTGTCATACGATAATTGAAGGTACAGGATAAGTATTAATGACAAACAGCAACATCTTTTCCAGAAAAATTGCACATAAACAATATTGCTAATCCTAATGCTAAGAAAGATGAACCAGTGTCATTGATGTTATAAACAACTGCAGACTTGTTTAACAGCAGTATGTTTGTAGCTCTTTTCAGGGTCTCTGCAATGACTTTTTGTATGACACCTCATACAATATTGACTGCTGATGTTGTTCCTTAAGCATGCTGAGAATCAATATGCTTAGTAATAGTAATTACAATAAATGAGCATTATGAGTAATATTTTGCTGCCAAAACAATCAATCGTAATTTGTGTCTCTGCTAATTATATTTCCACTATGTCTGGTAGATAACTAGGGCAGAAAAACAGTCTGCATCCTATATTTAATGAGCCAAATCAATTTATATGCTTTTATTCTGTACAGAGTAGAAAGGAGAGATTATGGTGGGACCATCTTTTGACATACATTTTCCTAAGTTTCTGGCCAAACTGCAGAAAAGATGACAGAGTTCTGGATGATTCTGAGGATGCCTGGAAGTGTCTCAGGCAAGGATGCTTGAAGGGAAGTACCGCTGTCAAGAACTTCCTGCAAACACCATTTTGAAAAGGCTGTCAAAATCAGCATACGATCACAAAGAAATACATTTGCAGAGCTGCACTTATCCTTCCTTATAAAGCAGATATTAAGCATCATTTGGAGATGGTTACTTATCAAGAAGAGATATAAATATGTGTATACACACACATGCTGGAACAGAAACTAGGGATATAAAATGGAAAACAGTGTTCAACACTTAATTCCCAATTCTTAGGTGCAATTTTGTGCTGCATGCATATCTATATGAATCTGTGCATTTAGACTCACCTTCCTCTTTGCAAATTATCATGAAAATAATCACATGTATGTGTTCATATGCAATACATACACGTTTCTGGGGAGAAAAGTTGAAGCCTAAGTGAAACTCCTTGGGAAAATAGTTAGGTTTGACTGCTCTCCTACTCTTCAGTCAGAAAAAGTTCTAACTCAAAACATCATTTCAGTTCAACAGCAAGTTCTAGTCTTGCCTCTTGAATACTTGGGGCTGACCAAAGATGTTAGACCATGTCAGTGACAACCTTATAACCTTGCCAACCTTCCTATCAATTGACTGCTGTAATACCAGACTACAAGGACTAGGAGTGCAGTTCTTCAGTAAGAAACAAACCTTGCAATTCAGTGAAGCAAATGTGCTGAATGAAGCTGCTGCTCAAGACAACTATGTCTGGATGGTAATGATCTGGACAACTATACATATATGTAGCCTTTCATTTCTGATTAGATTTACTCAGGTTTATTTTCCTTAAGGAGTCATTATGCTAGCAGCTGTTTTTTATAAACAATATTTGAAAACTTTTCTATTCTTGCATGAATTATTAGACATAGGTGTAAAAAAGTACATAAAATAATCTTTGCCCAATTCTCTCTTAACAAAGTGCCTCGGTTCTTTTTTTAGGGATAGTTCCATTGAAATGTGAACCTCAGCTCCTGTTAAACCTCTTAAAAGAGAGTTTATCCCATAAAACAGAAAACAAAAATATGAAAAAAACCCCTTAATTTTAAAGATTCCAACAAAAAATCATATTGGTAGTGGGTAGAAAGTGTAAAAGAAGTTGTAATACTCTGCATATTCCTTAAAAGAATGCACATTCTTTAAAAGAATGCACATTCATAAACTAGAAGTATGTATATGAACTCAAAGGAGTAAACCACTGAGACAGTAATAACAGCTAATTTACTTTTCATCCAGCAAGCCTTGATGAGGACGTGGTTTCTTCCTTTGGGGAAAAAAAAAAAATAAAGGGAGTATAAACACTGAAGTGGGTACCCAGCAGAAATCTTTGGTTTAATTTTTCATTTTGAAGACCTTTTCACAGAACATCCACATAGTTTCAGTGAGCTATCACCTTTCAACAAGGAAAAAAGAACAAAAAGCATAACTCTTCTATTCTATATGCTGTTATTGATAACTCCATCTAAATCTGATGCAATGACAGAAAATGCCTTAAATTGTGCAATTAGCTCATCCAGTTTGCCTCATTGTTTTTCAGTTTCTTGGGGTTGATAACACATAGAAATTATTTAATTGAACTGCATTCTGAATCTTTCCCTCTTCTACAGTTCTGTAGAATATAACTGTAGATTATTCCCCTAGAAATGGACCTGCTGGAGCGTGTCCAGAGAAGGGCCACGAGAATGATCCAAGGGCTGGAGCAGCTCTGCTGTGAGGACAGACTGAGAGAGTTGGGGCTGTTCAGTCTGGAGAAGAGAAGGCTCCGAGGGGACCTTATTGTGGCCTTCCAGTATCTTAGGGGGGCTACAAGAAAGCTGGGGAGGGACTTTTTAGGCTGTCGGGTAATGACAGGACTAGGGGGAATGGGGCAAAGCTGGCAGTGGGCAGATTCAGGCTGGATGTGAGGAAGAAGTTCTTCCCCAGGAGAGTGGTGAGACCCTGGAATGGGTTGCCCAGGGAGGGGGTTGATTTTTTCTTTAAGGCCAGGCTGGAGGAGGCTCTGGGCAGCCTGATCTAGTGGGAGGTGTCCCTGCTCATGGCAGAGGGGTTGGAACTGAGGGATCCTTGTGGTCCCTTCCAACCCTGACAGATTCTGATCTGTTTTGGCAGAGGACTTTGGAGCCCTGGTGGCTCAGTGGTTGGACTTGATGATCTTGGAGGTCCCTTCCAACCTAAAGGATTCTAGGATTCTATGATTCTATGATTCTATATACACCTTCTTCTTGTGCTGTGATTTTGCCTCAGCCAGCAGCTAAACCCCAAAAGCCACTGCCAGCTGCTTCCCTCCCTACCTGCCCCCTAAACATCCCCTGCCACGTGTCAGAGGAGGGGAATCAAAAAAAAGAGTAAATGAAAAGCTTTTGGGTTGAGATAAGGACAGTTTAATAAATCAACACAGAGAGAGGAGGCAACAATAATATCAGTAATACCAGTGAAATAATATAACAAGCAAGCAACAATAAAACCCTTAACTGGAACACAGCAGCTTTCCCTGTCCCAGCCTCAAGCTAACCTCCAAAAAACAAACACTGCTCCACCCCTCTCCTTATATAGAGGTCATGACATCAGTATGGTACCAAATCCCCCATTGGCTGGGGCAGTTGTTTATCCCCG
>NW_008583371.1:13069-48799 GCF_000691845.1 Merops nubicus | reverse complement strand
TGCCTCAGCTGCAGCCCCTTGTGAACATTAACCCTATCCTGGCTGAGCCCAAGACATCTGGGAATTGTAAGACAAAGAGAGGAACAAATCACACACACCCCTTGAATACTGTAGGAAAAGTTATAATTTATAGACATAATTCAATGAATCTCTAAAATAAAGTTATTTCCCACAATTTAAAAATATATAAGCTGATAGTTGTCAGTATCAAAATAGCTGGAGCACATTTGGGACAGAGGTGAGGACAAAAAGAAAATAAACAAGATGTCCATGTATGTACAACAGCTCTTGGAAGACTATATTTTCCTCTGTAGTTGACTGCACTGTTTTGCTGTCAAATATTTCACTAGAAACATACAATTTTTTTTTTCCTCTCTAATTGAATAATAAGACGTTATTAAAAAATATTGACTGTGGAAGATGACCATGGCCAGTGACTCAGACAACCCTGAAAAATGTATATGTTGTAAAACAAAAACATGATATAGAAAATGTGGGTTCCTTTTGATGAAAATATCAGACCTAGGAGAGAAGTTAACAGAACACTTTCATACAGATGTACCATAATAATAGTAAACTCATTATAAACATTATCATCTCCAGACACTTGGAAAGGGCACAAATGTTCCTCAAAGCAGTTTACCATACTGAAAAATATGTATTTAATAAAGCTGTCTATATAAGGAAATGTATAAAGTGATCTAAAGAAGTATAAAATCACAGAATGGGTTGGGTTGGAAGGGACCTATGAAGACCACCCAGTTCAACCTTCCTGTCATGGGCAGGGACATCTTTTACTAGACTTTGTTGCTCAACACCCACTCCAAGCTGACCATGAACATCTGCAATGATGTGGCATCCACAACTTCTTCTTGCAACTTGTTCCAATGTCTCATTATCCTCATAGTAAAGAATTTCCGATACTAGAAAGAAAAGGGAATTTTAAGAAATGCAAGGAGACAAAGAAAAACTAAACAGAAAGCAGCCTGTGAGCCAGCCCCTTTGCACTCCCACTGCCTCATGAATATCATCAAGGAGTGCACATTTCAGGTCTTAACTGAAAACTGTTGTTATGCCAGTGGAAGCTCTCACCCTGGAGTTGCAACCCTGGCCCTTCAGTCTCCCACTGCCTCATGAATATCATCAAGTAGTGCACGTTTCAGGTCTTAACTGAAAATTGTTGTTATGCCAGTGGAAGCTTTCACCCTGGAGTTGCAGTCCTGGCCCTTCAGACAGAGTTGTTTATGGAGAGGAGAAACTGGCACTGTTTAAAAGCAAGATAGCTTTAAAGCAGATACTTTACAGATCTGTCTGAAAAACTCTGTCTGAAAAACTCTGTCTGAACAACTACAACAGGCTGAAGGTGCTGAGACCTGGGACGTAATGTTCCCAGAACAAAAGCATGTACTGACAGCAGCTGTTCTAACACTTCAGGGAGATCCAGTGATAGCACAGCTATCTGCTTCAGGGCTCTTGTGCAGTTCTCCAAACAGACAGAAAGAGGAGAAGGAGGGAAAAAGTAAAAAAAAAAAAAAAAAAAGGCAGGAAAAGAAGAAATGCTAAACAAGAAAAACAACCTCAAAAGACAGCAGACAGGTTGTCTTCAGAACTGAATGTATTTCAAAGTAACCTTTGTCAGACTGAAGATATTGCTATAAATCGTTTTAGCCTCAGTAAATCAACATTTACAGATTTTCCCCTTTCCACTAGTGAAGTTTTGACTGGCTTTACCACAGTGGCCAAAACCTCTTATGTTAATATGCTCAACCTTACCCTGTAGAGAAACCCAGCTGTTTAAGGATAGTTTTATAGCATCAAAAAAAAAAAGACAAAAGCTCTTCCAAGGTCTGTCACTTGTAAGCAATTAAAGAAAATATAAGGGAGTTCACCTTTAAAATCTCACATTAGTAATGTAAACACCCTTTCTTCACCTACAGTATCTCTGCTCTCCTTGAGCACTGCAGTGCAGCAGCCATTCTAACTCATTGAAGTACATACAGAAAATACATCTTCAAATTCCACAGCCTTTAAGTAACTTTAACTTTAACCGAACTGTTACCAGGAGGAACTGGGTCAACAACACAGGAGTATCCTGTCATATTGCAAACATATGCCTAATTTCTGCCCCCTGTGCCCTCTTGAGACTCCAGCCATGTCAGAGAGCAGCCGCTAGAATTTAATCACTCTCTGCTTTACTAATTCTGGCTGTTTGGGAACTGAGATTGATTTTGCTCATTTTGGACTGTGAAAATCCAGTGTGAGCCTGCTGTCACACAGTACGAGGTAGCATCAAGCATGGAGAAATCTGATGTTCTGCAGCAGCTGTTGTGCATTGCAGAGCTGGCAGCATCAGCAGCAGTAGTGTGAACATGCTGCTCAGATAGATGAGTCTTATTCCACTGCTCTATACAACCAAGATGATCTTGTGAGGTCCTTCTGCCTGTTGCCATGAGTATTTTGGCTTTTTTTCTGTCTTGTTTGAACTTCTGCTAGTTTGATTGGAATGGTTGTGTTGTCTACATCTGCTGGATCTGGTTAGTAAATGGTTTTGATACTTGCAGAAAATAGTAAATAAAACAAATGAAGCAGAATAACTAGCCTGGCATTGTCAGTTTACAAGACAGATGGGCCAGAAGGACAGCAACTGCATCGTTGCATCAAGAAGACATCAGCAGAGCAGCTCAAATTTATTTTCTCCTAGGACAAGTGGAAAAAATAAAGCCTTGCTCTGATTGTTGTGCATTTCCTGTAAGTATCAGTGAAAATCTAGACACAGCACAGTATATAATATATTTTATCTTCCTTTTATTCAGGCTGAGCTTTACACCAGCTGGCATAAAGCATTCAATTGATATTTTGTATCAACGACTTTTCAGAAAACTTTGTTAGTTTTTAGGGGGTTTGGACATTTGAGCTAGCCACTAAACAAGACAAGACTACATCTTTTGTGTCTTGACAGCAATGGAAAAATTCAAAAGTTCATAAAAGGTTCCCTCTAATGGTAAGATGGTTAAGAAAGAACAGGCTACTACTTAACTCACATCAAAGTATATCCAGAGGAATTCTGAGTCAATGATGCATCTGCAGCAGGCCTCAAACTTTTCTATATAAATCAGTCAGAAGGAACAGTTACATATACTGAAAGAGATGGGACGTTTATTTAGTAAGTAGAAAAAGTTATTAATATGAATTAATAAGTCACTTAATTAAAACTGGAAGTCTGTGGCCTGGTATTTTGAACAAGTGAAGGAGTTCAAGCAAACCAAAGAAAAGCCATTACATCTAACGTGTAATGAAAGGAATGCAGCTGTTGCACATGCTCTCACACTTGCCATGCAGCTGTGAACTGGTTTTTGGAGTTCCTCTAAAAACGTTGGATTGTACAGGGCACTTGATCTGATAAATGATAACATAAATCAAATAACCATGTGACTGTGTCTTTACTGCTAGTTTGCTTTTAAAAATTGCTAATCAGATTGTATATTTTATTTGGTAAATGGAAATCTATTGCAATAAATGCGACAGCTTTAAATTTCAGAAAAAAAAAAATAAAACAACTACTTGAACTTTATTGCTAATAGACATGGTCATTGTTAGGCCAAGGATTCTCTACAGAGCACAAACAGGAGTTTCTTTTGCTAACCTGGTTTTCACTTTCCTTCCAAAGTTCATTAGTGCCTCATAAATATATGTTGATTAATGATTTACTTTAAATTTACACAAATTTGGGGACTCATATTTTGGAATATCCAAATACAATTTCAGTGGCTATGATTGGATGGCAAATGGACATATAATTATACTAAAACATGAGATCAAATTGAATTATATCAGGAGAGATGGGCACAGTAATTCTCCAACAGGGATATAAAAGAATCAACTAGAAGTATAAAAATCCACTTTTAAATTAAGCAACAACAGTCATGCACAAGTGACCCAAATCACATTTAAATTCTGAGATTGCTTGAATAAATAACTCTATAGATTTTTTTCATTGCTATTAAATGAGAAATCTTTGTCATTATGTGATACATATATCAACCAGGTCTTTCAGAATATCTTGATACCAAGAATCACAGCACATTTCTCACAAATTATGAAAGTTCTTGACTCCTGGTGAGAAAATTTAAGCCCATTCATTAATTTCAAAGATGCCAGTTAAGGCAGAATTTTTCTTTTGTGTAAGATGAAATGAAATAACATCAAAAATATTAAGAACCTCCTGCAGGTACTGTGGGTTTTCAAGTGAAATTATTAAATTTGGTTATTTTGCTAATAATTAGTATGTGGATATGCTACAACTTCAAAATGTTCAAACCGTGACTGTGGAAGTTTGACACTACCCCAGTGATCTCTCCCATCACTAGGATTTATGAGGAACTACAGGTTAGTCTTATGTGCAGCATTTAAATAAAACAGCTTTTTCATAGAGTTTAGATGCCATTTTGAAGTATTCCAAATGTCTGGCATTATTAAGATTAGAATTTTGATTAAAATACATCAACTTATTTTCATTTACAGAATGAGTATGTAAGTTTCGTCCTTGAGAGATCTATAAACCTCTCTGATCTCATTTCCAAAATAGCTTTGAATAGAGGTCACAAAGTCATAAATGCCATTTCATAAAAAGTAATCAACACCTTGAAGACAAGACAATCTCTGAAATAATTGTTTTAATTACAGAGTTGCAGGCCCCACTTTTGCATAAAGCAAGAAGATATTATTAGACAGGAGTCAGGGTGGGCAGAATTTTCAAAAACCTCAAGTTTCACAAAAGCAAGATGCCACTGCCTGCCCTCCTTACAGGACAGGGATTGCTCTGAATTTTAGCTCATGAAGATGAACAGCTGCTGGGACAAAGCTGCACAGAGAATAAAAGGATGCAGTCGGAGTCTAAAATTTTGCTGTCATTATGGCAAGTTTTTTAGCACTGAAGTGGAGACAAGCTGTTGAGGTCAGATTCTCTTTTCATATTACATTTGAGAAGGTTTCAAATTTTCTAACTTCATCCTGCTTACATCAGGATGAAGAGTAGGAGAATTCTCCAGATACCAACACACATTTCCTGCTTCTGTCTCCATCTTGTCTTCAAATGCTAATTAGGTAAGTGCATTGGCCTTACTTCCTACAGGGCTTGTTTTGACTAAGCCAATGATGTAGCATATACCTCATCCACCTGAATGCAAAACCCCTTCCATTTGCTTTTGGCTGAAGACTCTTCTCCAGTTTTAGAAATGCACTTGCCTCATCCTTTTCTCATCAGAATGCCTACTGATTCCTATATACCATCCCTGAGACAAGCCTTTCTCAGTAATTTTTTGTTGCCAGGCAGCATCTTAAAATAAGGAACTATGTAGATTCCCTATACAAATTGCTCTAGCAAAATAAATTAAATAGAATTTATTTAGATAAGAGTTAACAGGTATAATCTCACAAGGGATTAACATATATTCCACAGAATACATCTGTGCAGTTAATTATGTGTTAAAGATGTTCCAATTTATATATTATACAAATACTTTGTTAATATCTCATGCAAATGTTTTCAAACAATAATAGTCAAGGGGCAACATAGTAAACAAATTCTAAAAATTATTCTACTTAGCAATGGCATATAGAACACCCTCAAAGAAAACAGAAGCAATTTATGAATGTGAAAATTAAATTCTGAAATCCAGCTATTGTATTTAGAATACAGGTTTTTATAGCAGTTATTGTATGGAGAACATCAAATATGGATGGAACCACTATTTGGGCAAACAAAACCCAGACTCCAAGTACAAACTGGGATGCCTCTTCCTTACTATGTACTCTGTAAATGCAAACTCTAATTATTAACATTTAGGAATCAGTGATGTCTAATGCACAGCATCCCATGTGTTACAACCTAATTAAAAATGAATGGTCCCTTAACACATGAACACTTAGTCTTTAAATCCTTGTGAGAGGCATTTTCTCCTCTTAGTGCTTTGAGAGGCAATCAAGAGCTTCTTTTCTCTTTAATTACTATCTTTTTATTCTTTTAAAGAACACATAATTGGCAAAATGTTTACATCCTGTTGCAGCGATAAGACAAATTATTTTGCATGTCCTAAGGTCTTTTGACCTTAGACATGATGACTATAAGATCTCCAAGGAAAGACTAAGTTCAAATATATACTTTAATTAGAATGATATTCGAGTGCAGTTATTTGGGCCACAAAATTCAATTTCCTGTATCAGTGGTCATTATTCTTTCAAAACTGTAGAGTTCCTGTGCTCCATGGTCTCAGTCAAAGTCTCCTTGGGTAATTGCATTGCTTTGCAGCTCTGGCTGAATGAATAATCTTCATTTCCTGTTATGTTACGTTGTGTTCAGCTTTCTGCTGCCGGAGGGCACATCTATTTCAATGTATTTCTGCTTGCAAGCAAAGATTCTTTGGGAACCCTATGCCTTGAAAATCTGTACATAAATGTCACACTATGTTTTGAAATATATATTTTTTAAAAAGGCTTTTTTTTTTATCTAATACAGAATTATAACCAGTAGTCACGTATACTGAGCAAGATGCTTGTTACCCTTTAATATTTTTTATGATGAATAAAAGATACTGAATAAAACCACCTAGAATTTTCTTGGAAAGCTAGTACTTGACATGGAGACCTAACAAATGCTAATGATGACAGAAGTAACTGTTTACACAGAAGATTCTTACATTCTTCTGGACTGATGGAAGCCATCATTCAAACACCATAATTAAACAGGAGGTAATGAGCCCACCAGCTTGCAATGAGTAATACTGTTATTTATCCCTCAAGAGTCAGATAAAAACATGCAACATGAATGTGTTATGCTCTCCAGACATCAGCTCAAACCATAACTTATGGACCCTTTTACTCCTTATGTCTTCAAAGAAAGCTATGCATTTGAACAAGCCATTAGCCATTGCAATAACACTGCTAATAAGAAGTTTGTTAAATAGCATCTGACTCAAGGAGCAACATCTGAAAGAAAGGACAAGTGGTACAAAGGCCCTAGGGGACCTCTGATCTGCTTGTGATAGTACTTTGGCTCTAAGAGACAGCTATTTGTGTTAAAAGTGAGCCATATTGCAACTCTGAGTGGTCTTTTTATGGCCAGAAAGTGCCAGTATTTATGAGCTTCATGCCCAGGGATTCAACACAGAAGTATGTTCAGGAGGTTTCAGATAACAAAACATGATGGAACAGTGGGGAGGGACCACAGAAAAAAAGAGAATATAGTCCTGCTAGAGTCTTATCATGAGGAGTTCATGCTGGAGAAAGCTAGCAGGAATACCTCAAAACCAAGGTGGGCAAAACCTACCAATTTGCCATAAAACCAATCAATATTCAGCACCTGAGTTCATTCCCTGGCTTTTTGATTAGTGCTGTTTCCAGAGAGGGTTATTCTGGACAAAACTGTTGGGAGATCAATAGGATGCTGTAAATACGGGGATAGATATATGCTGTATTTTGAAATAGAAATGCATTCTGAGATCAAGGTGTTCACACTTAGCTTGTGAAAAACTTGGCAAGTCATTGTACTTAACGTACACAGAACTAGACTTCCTCCTACTGTGTGTTAACAAAAGATGGTAAGAAATGATCCTTTGACTATTTAAAAATAACCTATAATACTACTCAGTAGTTTCTGCTGTTCCATGAACTAGTTTCTTGTCGTAGCCAAGCAATAGGTGCAAATGTATGGAGATATGTTATAGGGGGAATTATTGTTTTATTTTTTAAAGGAAGAGAAAAAAATAAGAAAGCCACTTACAGAACTTATAGTACCAGAAGGCAAAATATTAATATTGTTAACACAGGAAAATCTCACTAGTGGTATAGTTAGGATAATTATTTGAACAGTCTGCCAAAAAAAAAAATAAAATAAAATAAATTCTGGTGCTGTAGAAGCAGAATTACAAATTCAGTGTGCAACGTTCTTTTATGTTTATATTACACCAGTATAGTAATGGTGAAGATGCTGCGCCTTAGAGAAATGCTAAAGTTGAGTTCCCATATAAAAAATATATTACCAATAAGATGAAATAGTCACTAAGAAATCCACCTTTATAGCTGAATTTGCTGTGCTTAGCTGGAGAGAACTCTTGAGCCTGATTTACTTGTAGGGTAAAAGGTGCTGCTGGCAACTGCTGGCTAGGGAACACAAAGACCCACTGCATTTTCTAAGTACTATTTTCCAGTTTGAAACAAAAAGTCTTTTTTCTTCCTTCATGGATTGCTCATAAGAAGTATTCCTCTGAGAATCTTTTCAAAAGCAAACTGATTTACGTATGATCTATTACTCTCAAGAGGTTTAAAAGGAACACCATCTTTTTACAGCTTGGGCATGGGGATATTTTTTTGTTCAGTTTTGGGGGGTTTTGGTTTGTTTTGCTTTTTAAGCTTGAAAGAATAGCTTTAGCAGAGCTAGAGCTTCATGACTATCTCTGCACAGCCTTAAGGTTGTTGACAGCATCGTAACAACCATCTATAGCTACTACAGATCACTTATTAGACAGCAGTAGAGATATCAACATATAATATAAACAGGGTAGGCTGATAGAAGTCATTTTTTTCCCAGGCTCTAAAAATACACCAGATAACAAAGCAAAGAGTTGTCATCACTTTCCCTAAATTTTCACTGTGCTCCATTATTTAATTGGTGTATGTCCACCCTGAGAAGACTGCCTCTGTCTATAAATTAATTTTAATTCAAAATTATTGCAATATTTTGTTAACAAAGTACAAGCTGCAATAAACCATTATGTACATAAGATATGTAAAGTCTGCAGTATCTTACTAAATATCTCAAAAAACAATAGCTAAAAGTCACCAGTTTTGGTGAACAAAAATAGCTGTATCTCCAGTTTCTCATTCCACCAAACTGGGAAAAGAAAAACACAAAACCTCACCAATTACATAAAACCACAAACAAACAAAAACAAAAACAAAACAAACAAACAAAAAAAAAACTGGGGAAAAAAAGTGATTGGAAAATAAATAAAAAAGCATTAAAAGGGAGCAGTTCCATTCTAACAATGAGGTAATTAATGTAGTCATCTTATCTTCCTTTAGAGGTATACCAAGGATATACAGGCAAATTTAATCTCATATCAATAATTGCATTTGCATACATAGCTAGTTAAAGGATTTGTTTCCAACCAACAAACTTTGCCCATCAAGCCATTTTGGTACATCGAAATAGAGGATACTATTAGAATAGCCTTATTCCTCCAAGAGAATATGTTTAAATTTGGAGTAAGAAACATATCATGTTCTTTGTAATATAATGAGCTAATAAAATGGTAGAAAACAAGTAGGATTTTTCAGATTACAATCATGAAGTTCTCTAATACTCCCAAAAGCTGGTAAAAATAAGATTTCACACACACACGCAAAAATCACCCATACAGATCATTTGTCTAACATCTGTGTTTTACGGTTGATGGGTTGTCTTTTTCAAGTAAAAGGTGACATGCCCAAACAGAAATACTGCTCATTTTCAGGTGCATGTGATTTTTGCAGTGACAAGTTTTGCTGGAACTTGTTTGTGCCAGTAGCACTGTAATGGTTTGAAACCTGCTGCCCCTGGTGGGTGGAGATCTGAAACCCTAAACCAGGTACAAGCCTGAATGAAAGGGGCGTACACCTGTCCTATTCCCACTCCCCTTTTCCTGTCTTTGGGACTTCCTGCCAAGGTCTATAAAAAGGGGAGAAAGACACGCCTCTTCCTCTTGCTCTTCTTCTCTTCTTGCTCTTGCTCTCTGGCTCTTGCTCCTTTGACCTTGCACCTGGGCACACGCTGCTCTGCTGCTCCCTGTGCTACACGTGGCCGTGGCCATTTTGGAGACCTGGGCCTGCTCTACAGACTCTTCCCTGCCTCCATCCACGTCCAAGGATTGTGCATCCAGCTTCAATCCACCTCAATCCAGCGAGATCCAGCACCGGGGAGCCTCAGCATAGCATTTGGGTTTTGTATATTTGGAAGTTTAATCTTCCTTGCCTTGTTGTTCCTACAACCCCCCTTTCCTGTTAAACCCCTACCCTTCTTCCTTTCTGTACCCTGTTCAACCCCTTCCCTTCTTCCTTTCTGATCCCTGTTAAATAATATATTTCATTTTGTTAATCTTCAATTTGGTGCAAGGTTTTCATTACCCCTGCCTTCCTTATTTACCTCTACCTGGGAAACTGAGGGATAAGGGAGGTGGGACACAATTCTGCCTTCTAACCGGGACAAGCACAAATTGCCACCACCAAAAATAAAAGGCTAAAACACAATACAAAAGTTCACAAGAAAATATTTTAAATACATCTCTCCCATATAATCTCCATAAGCACTGGCAGTTAGGTCACTCTCTCATTCTTTCTAGCTATGAGTAACCATGAGAAAAAGATGTAGCCTTCAACCAAGCCAGCCTGCCTTGCTCCACTCACAGCTCACCCTCCCATACAAAGCAGTATCTGCCCGCTGCTCCCTGGCACATGCAGTGGGTATTCAACTTTACCAACAGCTGGAAGAGTTTTATTTTGGAAACTGCTTATTAAAATGAAGGATCCCTCCCCAGCACACCACTAACCTCTCTATGCTTTGCTCCTTGCTCTAGTACAAGCTTGAGCATGAAGTTTCTATTAACGCAAATGTACCTTAAAAAGCCGAAACGTAGATTGATGCACTATATAGCACAATAACCTCTAGAGTGCAGCCACCAGTCAGTCACACTGACCTTCAGATACACAACAAACTACAAGCTCTGTGCATTTTTAATAGAAGAAAAAAGCTTTTAAAGTGGCCATTTAGCTGCACGTTATAATTTGTTTTCAGCATTTGGGAGTTTTATCGTTTTCTTTCTAAGAGGTTAAGTGATGGAAATATAAATCAAACCATCATTTAGATACTGCTCATGCTGAGGAGGAGCATTTGGTAATGAGAGAAACGTTATTTTGTAATTTATATTAAGATCCATCAAATACATTTGATTGTGTGGGATGGGAATATGAATACAAACATATTGTGACTATTTTGCAGAATATATACATGGATAAGAACATATGCACGTGCATCAGATAACAAAACCTTGCCTACAAAAAGTGCTACTTCAATTTCAAAAGAAATTTCAAATCTCCCTGAGAAAATTCTAACACTAATTTTCTATTACAGTCAGTTAATAATATTTTAATAATTTAACACCTAAAGCTTTCAAGCATCAGTTAGACACTATTGTACTTTAGAAAATAATGAAATAAATTAAGTAGAAGAGCAGGAGAAAGCATGGGAAAGCTAAAATTATGAAGGAAACAACTGTAATGATGCACAGGTAAGATAAAACATGGGTCATTTTTTTTCCTGTCTTTCATGCACTGTATGACCTGTATTATTATCTAATGTGATCTACTGACTCTCGTGTTGGATTCTAAGAAACTGCTCTGGTTGGAGCACCATGGATTAGTTTTCTATGTGATTTAGCCATAAACTTGTAACTGGAAGAGTAGTCTCAAAAATAAATGGAAACATTGTCAAATGTAGAAATAAAAGGTCCTTCTGCTCTTCATACTCATTAGCAGATCTTTATCTCGATAAGTTATTTTGCCTTTAAAATTTATGACTCATGTTGGAATGGCTTGGAGAAAGCATTAGTAATCCTTAAAATGTGATCCTTTATTTCAGTGCATTGCTGTTTACATGAACGGCTGAAAAGGATAATGTGTCTATGTAATTAGAAGAATGAATCTGATTAAAGTGTTGGGTTTATGCAGACCAGAGCCACCCCTGGCCAGCTGAAGCTGGGAATCTAAAGCAGGCTCCAGATGGAGTTCTTGTAGAATCTGGAAGACAAGACAGGGCTTCAACAGTCTTCATTTCTGATATCAGTGAGTGGACCAGAACCAGATGCCACTAAATCTTTCCTCACCTTCATAGCTCTTCCTCACATTGAGATTTTTTTTGAGGGGTAAATGTACACGTGAGTAAATTCAATCTATATAATCACTCATTATTCATAACAGAATATATGGGGCTTTATATTTACGTGTATTCACATGCACTATTCTTATCTTTTATGAGGTAGAATGAACAGTTGATAATTTTTGTATTATGAATAACTTTTTTAAATTTTATTGTGCCAGTGCCTTGTATTTTTCCAACAGTATGTGAAATGGTTATTTCACTGAAACCAACAGACTATCAAACCGTGACATGGTTTTCAGCACACAAGATTCTTGCTTTTGGGCAGACCTTAAATATTTGGCACCACTGAAACAATTACTGAATGTTTTTGCCAGTGTAAATAAGTTCCTATCACTTTTGGAAGGCTTCTTCATTTGTGTGAGCTCCTTCTATGACTTATGGAAAAATCTTGCTTTTGTTTATCATATGGGTTCAGAATAGTCAAGCCAGGGAGGGAGAAAGAAGAGTGCATACTGACAACTTTAATTTACATTTTACACGTATTTGTTGGCTCTTTGTGATACACATGAACAGAAACTTTTCAGTAACTTTCCTGTGCAAACAAGCAATAATTTTATCAATACTCTCTGGAGAATTCATAATAATCAATATCGATATTTTGTATCTATAAGGAAAAGCTTAGTTATTTTTAATCACAGCAAAGTGTTAACAGATTCATTAAGTGTGTAAATAAACTTGATTACTTGATGTATGTATGCATCCCTAAGCTCTAAGACGTCCGGGAGCCGGCCATGTGCCTGACAAGGGGCTAGGATGCTGCAGAAGCTGGGGACATCCTTGGGTCCTTCAGCAGAGCAGCACACTCTCAGCTGTCATAAAACAGGCCCAGGCAGCACATTTCAGTAGTCTGTTTTCCCCTTCTGTAGGGCCACTTTTTGTATCTTAATACCTTCCTCCATCTCTACTTTGCAGCAAACAATGTTTTGCAGTGGACTGTCCCACAGAAGCAGTCCCACACCGAGCAGTGCAGCTCTATGAGCCTGCAGAGCATTTTTTGGTGAGTCTAAATGAGCACATATAAGGAAGAAACGTTGATGGGAAAGATTTTCAATTCAGTCACTTTTTAAGAAAAGTAATTTGTGCAGTGACAATACATCTTCTGTTGCACTCAAAGTGAGACTGAGTCCTTTGTAGGGGAGCAGTATCAGCTTAGGTGCCACCAACCCTCCCAGTGCACTCATGATTTCCTGAGCCTCTCAGGCATGCCCCAGGCAGCATCTCAGCCAATTTAAATGGCTGTGTCAGGGAAGTTCTAATCAGGAAACCAAGTCTGCATAACCATGTGCTTACCCTAACGTTAAGTCTCATGGAAATCTGCTAATGACCACTAATTTCCTTGATACGGCTCCAGCACATACTTTCTTACTCTCTTGAATTTAAAATTCCCTGGCACTGCATCAGTATCTTGCAGATCAGCAAAACACTGTCATAGTGTTTCAGAGCTCCAGACAGGAAGCTGGGTGTGTGGAAAACAAATAGAGGGACTAGCCCAAGACACTAAGGTGACCGTTCTCCTGGGTCAGCTCCTCCATCACTAACTTAGCCAAGAGAGTAAGTTGTTAGTAGTGGAGGATGAAATCACCTTTCTCACACACATGAGTTCTAAAATACTTTCTTGATACGATATTACATTAGGAATTTATTATATTCATAAAAACTTAAAAATTATATTAATTATACTCATAAAAGAACTTCATAAAATGACCTGTGAAATCTTAATTTATTTTGGAGTCTTATATGAGAAGAAGTGTACTAGAATTTATTTGAGATTGAGATTTATTGTTTTATAAGTAATTTGAAATGTTGATGTATTCACTCAGAACTATAATAGCCTAAATACCGGTCACAGAAACTCTTATCAGTAGCAGAACACCATAACTTATGATCTTTTACTATAAACATGTGTATATGCACACACATATGTAATTTATCTTTATGTAACTTTAAATTACCTGTTCATAAGTTGATACAAAGTTTTTTAAGTGTCTAATCCTCTTTGATTCTAGGCCAAAGTATTTCATGGTAAAATTTTAAGAACTGTGTATTTAGACTGTGCTGTTGGATTATTACTTTTTTAACTATAGTTTTAGAAATACATGGAGGTTTTTTACAGGAAGAAATTAAAAATGCACTTGTAATTGCTAGATATTTTACCTAAGAGTAGCTACACATTATTGTTCAAACATTTTCTTTTTAAAAATCTGAACTATTGCATTGTCAATTCTGTACTATTGCATTTGTGATGTAAGTCAAACAAGATATTCCTTGAAGTTCAGCTTACGAAAAATACTATTTTCCAATTAGACAAATATAGTCCATGTCTGATTCTAGTCTTTGAACCAGATAAAATCTTTCTGACGTCAATGCAAGAAATAGACATTGATCATGGCACAGACTTAAAAGCCCCAACTACTTGTCCTTAATTTGGAACACATACAAATGCAGAGTACTTCTGGCTCTGCCTGTAGAAGAGTGTATATAGATATCGTGCATAGTTTAGCCTCAAAACTTTTTTTTATTCAGTGAATATGAAAAAGAAATGAGTGAACAGGATTGCTGTTGTGATGCCTCTTTCTGCACACGGATATTTACAATATTTCTTGATGAGTGTTACAGCATTTCTAGAAAACAGAATTTTGTTCCTTGGAAATCTTTTTGCTACATACACTGCTGATATATTCAAAGCTATTATAGTAATCTAGCAAGAATGAAATAATTTCAATAAAATATTTGCTTTGTTAAATTTTCAAGATAATTGTAAAAACACCGTAAGATATGTTAAGAGCACCATAAGATATGCCAAGATTTCTACTAATGTACTATTATTATGAGGATCTATTTTTTGGTTTGGTTAATCAACACTGATATCAATATATAACTGACAAGATGTTACTTCTCACTGATGAACAGCTGGATAATAATATTGGTTTGATACTAAAAGTTATAAGATTCCTTCTTTTTACACCATAGTCTCATATGGGTGATAAATTATAGATAAAGAAAACAAAACATATAGCAGACATAGCTGATTTTCAGAAGACCTTCTGTGTGGATAAAAGTACAGTAAATCATAAATGGTTAGTTTAATCAAATTTGTCCTTCATGTCACTTCAAAGAGAAAGTTATGACCCTTTAAGCAATAAAAATCTCCTGCTCAACAGTGATAAATAATCACAGATACGAATGGGTGTTTTTGCATTTAGCACATTCACCAGAAAAAGAACAAGTCATTGCAAAATACTTTGCACCATCTAAAGCAAACAAGCCTTGTCAGATGAGGCAATGTGGATACCAGGATGTAATTCATAGTATAACATGGCAGGAGGGTATTTTTCAGTTCTGTATACCCAGAATACCCATTCTGGAATGACCAGAAAAATCAATGTATTGGATGCATCCATATCTTTATACTCTCCTGAAAACATCTGTATTGGAAAAATAATCCATTGGATCCAAAAAACATTTAAATTTATAACATACAAATGTACTCGCTGTGGTCAAAAAATCTTTTCCTAGGTTTAATGTCTTCCCCCATTTCTTATCACCTTGATATAAATCATGCTGTATGCTTCATCCAGGATTCTCATTTTTATCTCTTCAATGCATGAGAAAATTTGAAACCAACAAAATAGTGTACTATAAATATCAACAGATAATTCATTATTATTATTAAACACTTATCACCTCAAAATTTCAATTCTACAATAAAAAAAATAACATTGTTATGATTGTAAGAGATAGAACATCATAAATAAGGAGGAAAATATTTTTCCTTTTATTATGTGATGTCTAGAATGCCTAGATTTCTAAACAAAGTTTAATAGAAATTGTTTATTCCAGGTGAGAGAGAACTTGCATTTTTATGCTGCATGTTTTATACCTTTTTAATGTTGATATATAAAGCTCTGAGCTTTTGTAAACCAGAACCCAAGCTTTTACCAGCGAATTTTAAGGAACATAGAAATAAGTTTCTCATAATAAAAAGCTATATAAACAGAATTTCAGATCCAGAGTTTTGTCATGTACCTGTTGGGGTCTTCAGAAAATGACTTGACAGAGAAAAAAAAAGCAACAGGGAACTATTCTTATGAAAACTGGAGGTAATTTTGGAAATAAAGCTTCACTCCTTGTACAAGGTTAAAAATATGCTCCAGCAAGAAAGAATAAATGCTTTTCTTTGCTTATTCACAAGAATACACCTAAAAAATAGGCCATTAAAGTAATTTTATAGTTGCAAAATGGAAATGTTAATTTAGTACCTAAAAAAAAAAAAAAAGAAAAAAAGAAAGAGTAAGCCAAAAAGAAACTGCAAAGACAGTGTAGCAGAATGGCAGAATTATTTTCAGACATTCTTACAAGCCTTGTAATGCAGAAAATCGAGCTGAGGAATCCCAAGAGCCATTTTATTTGCTCATGTGGCTGGGTATGATGGGATGAATAAATGCTATTCAATTCAAGACACTGTCGTCGTGCATGGCACACCACAGGGAGTGGTTTTACACTGCACATGGTACCAGATTAATTCACTGCTAAATAGATTTTAAAATTTGGTCCGAGGTATTCACGTGTCTGACCTCTGCAGACCAACAGTGCTGGGAAATATCCATCTCAGTGCTATGGTTCTTTTTTTCACACATTTTCCTAATATGGCTACCATCAAATTAGTTCTAATTTAGTACTGATGAGTGTTAATTTGGCTATTATTAAAAAAAAAGGGAACAGAACCTTGCAAACAAGGGCTTTTAACCCCATACTGAAACTGGTATGAAAACTGACGAGTGAAATAAAAGTATTGACAGAGTATAAGATATTAACTTTTCTGACTACTAAAGCTTATAGTTACTATACCTAATGTTATCAAGCAACGATCTTTTTGTTAAATCATACTGTTAAAATGGCTGTAAATTGTTATTGCAATGGAGTGTTTAATTTTTAATTGAATGATGCAAGAAATAGTATGATGTAGCAATGCAAAGGTCTCATCTACTACTTTCCCTGTATTTCAAATGGGAAGCTATTGAACTTGTGCCAACACACTTCTAGTTCCTTTTAAAAAAGGAATAAAAACCTTGAATAGTAAGTAATTAACAGATTAAAGAACACATTTTTGAGATTAAATCTGTGCAAACATTAATTTTGTACATGATTTCTGAATTCAGATAACAAGAAAATGGAAAACATGAGATTTTTCTGTAGTACAGCATCTGGAATATATAGGATTCTCTACACTGTGTAAGTCATTGTAGTTTTCTCTTTTTAAACTCAAAGATATTTATTTTAAATGTGCTTGTATACGTTGAAGGCATATATCAATGAAATTACAAATACAAAACCAACCACAGAAACTTGAGGCATACAGACTGTATCTGCTTTAAGAATGGGGTTAAACTGTGTAAACAAAGGCCAAGGTGAGCAGTGCTGTTGTACGAGTGACTCCAGGAAAAGGAAGCAATGCCAGGCTAATACAGCACAGCTCTGCAGCCTTGGGCTTCACACATCATATTTAGTGCATTCTGTTCCTTTGTCCCAGAAATTATTTATACGAACTGCATGCATAAAAATCTAATTATGTACAACTGAGACAGCTGCCCCGTCCATGTTTTTTTCTTAAACTACAACTGCAATCATTGCATTTGTGAAGATGTTGAAATATTGCAGAAGAGCAATCTATCTAGTTATAATGGATCACATGTTCTGAAAGAATAAAAGCTGTTCAGCCTATTGTTTGACCTGCAGTAGCATTACCAGCATAAATAAGAAAAGGGACACAGCTGGGTCTCACCATTTCTAAAGTTTTCCTCTTATGGTTCAAACAGTAGAAAGAACAGTAGCTAAGATTGAATCTAACGTTTTCAATCGAGAAGGGAGTGGACCATGCATTCAAGCACAACCATAAACAACACTGTAAACAATTTTGCTACCCTGAGCTTGGAAAAGGAAAAATCTTTAGTCCTGCCCCAGAATCTTAGTATGTGTCTCATCTGTTTTTCATGTAACCTGGGTGTACTGGGAATAGACAGAGATATTCCATATTTGGCCCTTCCTAGCAAGGTGAATGCTGAATTCAATTCAAGATTAGAAATGGAAAGAAATAAAAAGAAAATTTAGAAAGTACAAGAGAGAACAATCAGGGAAAAAGAGCAAGCCAAGTATAAGAAAAGAGCAAATAGCTTAGTTATAAAATTGCATCCAGTTCTGATGTCCCCACCATAAAAGGGATGTAGATCTGTTGGAATGAGTCCAGAGGAGGGCCACAGAGATGATCCAGCCATGAGCCTGTTTAACAGACAGGGTCAATGAATGCCAACTATTGTTAGGTTGGGAAGCTTCTAAAGTTTCATTATCCTTTCTTAAACCATTGTGAACTACAACACCAGCCTTTGGATGCCCATATTCATGCTGTCATCACAGCTAGCTTTCATGCATATTGTGACTTGTTCTTTTATCACCCATCCAGGATAAATAATCGTAAGGGTCATAAAGCCAAAGAGTATCTATCTTTATGACAGAGTTCAGAAAGCTGACAGGCAAGGCATGGGGATTATTCTTAGACACCAAGGCCATAAATATTTAAATTTGCTGTAGTTATAATTTTAAAAGAAAAGAACATTTGAAACTATACTGTTGGAGAGATTGATTTTCTTTCTATTTGCTTTATAGAGCTTGATTTCATTATATAGTCTACTGATTTATTTTACATCTAACTGTATTTCAATAAACTATTAAAATCTATATACATATTTCCCCAAGACTCCTTCAAAAAAAATCTCAAGAAATCTGCCCTGTTTTTCTATTGAACATGCATTTTAGGTTCTTCTATGTTAGTCTAACAGTTATATTAGATAAATAATTTTTAATAAATAATAATTAAAGATAAATAATCAAAGAGCATTATTTCTAAGATTGTTTTTTACTTCTCTATTGTTAACTTTTGAGCTCTTTCATTTTTAATCAAGAACCTTTTTTATTACTAATACGTACATTTCTTCATCTGAATTTAATTCAAATTGGTATAGAGCATGCACTTAGTATTCTTAATTACACTTAGTCATCATTTTTTTATTCTGATGCTATCTTTAGCTGTTATATCCTAATTCCACACAGAAGATGCTGGTCATGTCATCTGAATTTAATTCAAATTGGTATATAGCATGCACTTAGTATTCTTAATTACATTTAGTCATCATTTTTTATTCTGATGCTATCTTTAGCTCTTATATCCTATTCCCACACAGAAGATGCTGGTCATATACAGTGCAAGGCAGCACAAAGTCTTGGAACATGACAGCAACAAGTCCTTCTGGTACAGCCAGGGACTACGGGATGTCTTTTGTTCCAGGGGCTTTACTGCAGTGTACTGCACACACGAGTGCACCAGTGGACTCCAGGCTCCTCAGAAATTCTAGAAAGTGGACTCCAGAGCCAAAAAAACCACACTGTTGTCTTTGAACTCAGGATTTCAGGATAAATGAGACTAAAGACTCCTTCAGAAATCCATCTTGAGACTTCAAAAGTATCCACAAAAAACACCACACAAGAAAAAAACCCAAAACAACACCCAACACCACAAAGAACCTAACCAAAAAAAAAACAGACAAACAACAAAGAACAATTAATAACTGGGGCATCTGTTCTGATTGCTTACTGTTGCAGAAGGAAATCCATCCTGTGCATTTAATCTAAAAAAAAAATTTATTTGATAAAACCTTTAAAATACTAAATAATTTCAACAACCACACATCAATATAATTTCAGTTACTATTGCTATCTAAAATGATCAAAATTTATTCCAGTAATTGCTATCTAAAATGATCAAAATTTATTCCAGTACACTTCTAACCTATCTAAAGGAAACACTTCAGAGACCAACAGAATCAGCTGCCTTTTTGGTACCCGAAGCAGAGTTATCCCATAAAAATACCTTCACTGACTTCACTGACTGCCTGAGGCTCCATGCAGACAATTGTGACACAAGGCTGACACTAAATCTTGCTGATATACATATACAGTAATCTGGCTTACATCCCTCCACTAAACACAGCTATGACAGTGACTATCACAGCAGTATTCCATCAGCACTGTCCCCAAGAGAAGGGACTTAGCCTCCTCTAGAACAGCTCCAAGAAATGCTTCTGGGCAAGTGAAATAGGCCTAATTATGAGGAAGATCAATGTACTTTATGTAGAAAATCATCAGCCATTAATAGTAATCCACTACGTGTACAGCCGCAGCACTTAGAGAGGTTGGTCTGCTTTTTCTGCTAAGTGGTCCTTCAATGGGATACTGTTAGGCAGAATCTGATAATAAACAAATAAATATGCTCTTAAAACAGGCTTAAAACTTTTTAACACTCAAAATACAGTTTTGTGGCGGCTTGAGCTTTTTACAGTTATTATTGGTAATGGCTTGTAAGTTTGCTACCTCATTTTTTTTTCTCACTGTTGTCTTGAAGCATTTTTTCCTTTGGGATTTTTTCCTCATAATAAGCTGGATTTCTCTTTCCATGTAGTGACCTGCTCCCTTGTCTACTACATCAGAGGAGTGTTTCCTCAGAACCAATATATTTCCTCATCTTTCCAGAGCTTTTTAATACTACAAATGCCGAAACAGAAACATTGCTTTGGAGTATTTCTGGTTAATAGAAATGTCCTTATCAAGAAGAGGAACGAGTATATTCTGCTATTAAAAATGCCTGTATTACTGTCTAGACATGTGTCATGTGCATTCCTGGATGTGTCTTAGAATTTTTAAGTAGGTATATCCATTTATCTGGCATATACAGCATCGTGTCATTGATTATATAAAATCTTAGTACCTCGCAATGTTTACATGCAATGAGATCATCTTGGGAGCTCTCTACTATAGATGAAGAATTGGGAAACAAGGAGAGAAAGCTGATTTAGCAACCCAGTTTAAGCAAAGGTGATCAAAATACAGCTTATATCCTGGTGTTGCATTTTGTTTTACAACAATAAGCCATTATTGTTGGAAAGATGCTTAATTGTTCTAGTCTTTGCACATCTTAATAGGTATAGACAGATTTTTTTTAAAAAAAAAAACAAACAAACAAAACTGTGACTTCTTTTCTGTTTACCACACTTCCTTTCAAAAAATAGAATCTTTCAGTGAAAGAGCTCAGACTTTTCTGTCTCTTAGAACTTCTGATGTAAGAACACGCCTCCCCTCTTAGTAGAAACTATCACTTACAATATAACTAGAGATTACAGCAAAGTCTAAATCTTGCTCTCTACACTGTCATAGTGAACAGGGAAACAACTAAACCCATTGGCATCAGACTAAATTAACAAGGTGCTGATTCTGAAACTGTGATGGCTTGAAGCAAGACATAAAACTCAGCTCTGCAGCAGCAATGCACTTTTATTACTTGCTATATCAGAGAGGAACTGACATGCTTTTGAGTACTTGTCTCTACACAGACTCTTTGTTTCTTATGTTTTCAAAGGCTGTGCCCAACTCATCTGTGTGCAGCCACTATGGCCTGAGTTGTTCCAGCTCTCAGCTTCAATTTTTGCACTTCTACTGTCAGTCCATAGTCTCAGTGGCATTGCTGGAATAACTATGAACTTAAAAAAAAAAAAAACCAAACCAAACCAAACCAAAACAAAACAAAACAAAAAAAAACAAACAAAAAAAAAAACACCCTTAAAAGATTTTAAAAATCTGCACAAAGGACAACATGATCCCATGGCTTTGAAAGTAATCAGCTATAAACACATTGCAATAAAATTAACAGAAATAAATAGGAACCATGTTCAAAAATTATCTTAGCAAGTCCAAACACACTAATTATGGGTTTGATTTGTTTAGGTAAGTAGAAAATAATTTTTTTAAATATACTGGGTTTGGGTTTTTTTTAAGAAAATCTGTATCATTCAGGCACTGATTCTGAAATAATGATACAGTTTAAGGCAAAAACATGATAAGATTATGTAAAATTAATGCTCATCATGCCTGTGTCTTAAATTGAAGATCTGATAGCCCAAGATCTGATGTGTTGCTAACAAAAGTTTATTCCTGTTAAGAAGGGTCTTTCAGGGAGTCCTCGGTTTCTGTTTTTTTAAAGCAGTATGTGCACACAATCTGGTGGCTGTTGGTGCAAACATATCTTCCTCTGCAGCTTCTGTCACATGAAGCTCTGCTTCTGTATCTCATCCAAGCCACGCATTTCTGCACAGTTTTGAAATTTCATCCTTTCTTTGCTTCTTTCCTTGAAATCCTTTCTGAGTTGTCTTAGTAATCTCCTTCAGTTGTGTTTTTTACAGTTTAAAATATTAACTTTATGCCTCCCAAATACTGCAGAACAAGTTTCTTGCTAAAGAAGGTTACTACAGATAACTAATATCAGTAGACAATTCTCTTCATTTAAATGAGTTCTCGATTAAGCATTCAGCCATGTAAAAATGACAATGCACTTAGTATCCTTTTGAAGCTCTCCTCCTGCATATAAATGACACGGTTTAGTATGTGTGTAAACAGAAGACACTTATCAGTTTTCAGCTATCATGACTTGGATAAAATCCCTGTACCAGCTATTCCAGTTTTAGTACCTTTGTGAACACAGACAGACAAGCCCTGAAAAAAAAAATAAATAAATCACAGAACATATTCAAAGTTTTCATGAAGTGAATTAGTAGAAGACATGAAATCATGAAAGATAGCTCAACGGATTCTATTGGTGACTCCTACCGACATAAACCAGACCCTAAGTAAGAAAACTCTTGGTTAACAGCTTTCCAGAAACACATTTGAAGACGCTAAGTGTCGACCAACCACTAAAGATACATAAGCTCCCATTTAAATCTTCAACGTTTCTAACTAGCAGAATGCAAGGCAAAAATAGCTAAAACACAAAGCTGGTAATCTCCAGGAAAAGCCAGCACCTCCTCTCCAGGACTGAGACTGTTCCTGGGATGATAAAGGAAGTGTGCCCTATGAACACTCTGCAGATACAGCAAAGGCTTCCCTTATCAGAGTAAGACAAGCCAGTGAGCCAGTGGGACAGAATCTCAGTAGCAATAAATCTAATTTCCATATGTTGCGTGTTAACCTTGGTAGGCAGCTCAACACCACACAGTCATGTCCATAAATAGATCTGATATAATGAAATTAGCTTTTAAAATAATACATATAAAAAAATAAAGACAGAACAAATCAAAACTTGCTGGTCATGAAAATAATAATAATTCAAAAAAAAAATCAAACAAAACACATACAAATTACAAGGATTTTGATGGAAAAAATGTATGCTTTTAGAGTTAAAATTTAATAGCAGTAAATCAGCAAATGAGTTAAGGAAAATCAGAGTAACATGACATCCCTAATTTCAGATAAATGTGCTGTGTATGTTCTCTAGGTATTTGGAAAGCAGTCAAATTGGAATTTAAAGAGTGTCAAAGACCAGTAAAGGTACTTCATTCCAAAAAAAATGAACAAGAATAGCATAGCAAAACACAAAAAATATCAGGTGGTACAGTTAGAACAGTGTCCTTGAGCATGAGTTCTATGAAAGCACGCATTCTTATTTTTATAGAAGAATAAGTCAACATGTGAAAAGAGTCATAGAATGTTTTGGGTTGGAAGGGACCTTTAAAACCATTGCCCCTCATCCTATCGCTACATGCCCTTGCAAACAGTCCTTACTCAGCTTTCTTGTAGGCCCCTTGCAGGTACCATAAGGTCTTCTGGGAGCCTTCTCTTCTCCAGGCTGACCAATACCAGCTCTCTCTGCCTGTTCTCCTAGGAGAAGTGCTCTAGGCTTCTGATCATTTTTGTGGCCCTCCTCTGGACCTGCTCCTACAGGTCCATGTCCCTCCTGTGTAGATGGCTCCAAAGGTGGACACAATACTGCAGGGGAGGTCTCACCAGAGCAGAGGAGACGGGGAGAATCATCTCTCTTGACACACTTCTTTTGATGCCACCCAGTAAACGATTGGCCTTCTGGGCTGCAAGTGTGTGTTGTTGGCTCATGTCCAGGTTTTTGTCCACCAGTACCCCCAGCTCCTTTTCTACAGGGCTGTTCTCTATCACATCACACCCCAACCTGTATTGAAAACGAGGATTGCCCAAAACCAGGTGCAGGACCTTGCACTTGGCCTTGTTGAACCTCATGAGGTTCACATGGGCCTGCTGCTTAAGCTTGCCCAGGATGGCATTTTGTCCCTTTGGCGTGTCAGCCACACCACTTAGGTTGGTGTCATCTGCCAACTTCCTGAGGGTGCATTCAGTCCCACTGCCTACATCTCAGATGTAGATATTAAATAGTACTGGTCCCAGCACTGACCCGTGAAGGACACCGCTTGTCACCCATCTCCACCTGGACATTTAGCCACTGAACACTACCCCCAAAACCATGGAGCCAAATCCTTATCCACTGAACAGTCCACCCATCAAATCCATATCTTTCCAACACGTAGAGAGAAGCGTGCTGTGGGGGACCACGTCAAAGACCTTGCAGAAGTCCAGATGGAACAGTCCACCCATCAAATCCATCTCTTTCCAACACATAGAGAGAAGCATGCTGTGGGGGACCACGTCAAAGATCTTGCAGAAGTCCAGATAGATGAGAACCCTTGCTCTTCCCTTGTCCACTGATGTAGTCACTCCATTGTAGAAAGCCACTACTAGGTTGGTCAGGCAGGACTTGCCCTCAGTAAAGCCACACTGGCCATCTCAAATCACCTCACTATTCCCCATGTGACTTAGGTCTTCCTTTATACCCTTTTTAAAATGGGTGTAATGTTTCCCTTTTTCCAGTCACCAGGGACTTCACATGACTGCCATGACCTTTCAAATAGCATAGAGAGTGGCTTGGCAACTTCATCAGCCAGTTCCATCAGGACTTGACATCTCATCAGGTCCCATAGATTTATGTATGTTCAGGTTTGTCAGGTGGTCATGAATCTTGTTTAAACTTAGAGTGGGAGGGACTTTGTCCCCCCTGTCCCAGTGTTATGGTTCATCAACTCAGGATATGTGGGAAGAGAGATTACCAGTGAAGACTGAGGAAAACAAAGTTGTTAAGAACCTCAGCCTTTCACTCATCTGTTGTTACCAGCTTGCCACTCTTGCTCATTGGGGGGGATGCTTCCTTGAACCTTCTTTTTTTGGCTGACATAGCTGTTGAAACCTTGTTTGCATCCCTTTTCAAGTTCAGCTCCAGCTGTGCCTTGGCCTTCCTGACCTCATCCCTACACAAACAGGCAGTGTCCCTCTACTCTTCCACGATACCTGTCCCTGCTTGAACTGCCTCTGCAGTTCCTTCTTGCCCTTTACTTTGACCAGCAGATCTCGACTCAGCCATGCTGGTCTCTTCCCTTCCTTGCTTGATTTCTTGCACCTGGGGATCAAGAGGTCTTGTGCTCTATGGAAAGTGTCCTTAAAGTTCTAACAGCTCTGTTTTGCTCCCTTGTCCCCGAGGACCGTTTCCCAGAGGTTCCTATTGACTAAGTCCTTGAACAGCTGGAATTTTACTTTCTTGAAATTCAGGGTCCTGACTTTATTCTTTGCCTGGTGAACTCCACCAGTGCATGATCACTGCAGCCCAGGCTGCCTCCTTCCTTTACATTCCTGATGAACTCACTTGCATTGGTGACCATCAGGTCCAATATTGCATGCTCTCAGGTAGGGCCCTTTCCTGGCTTAAGAAGACAGCATCAAGGCACTCCAGGGGTTTTCTGGATGTCCTACAGCTCACTGTGTTACTTCTCCAGCAGGTGCCAGAGTGGTTGAAGTCCCCCAGCAGGATGAGAGCCTGTGAGCATGATGCCTCCTGTAGCTGGTGTAAGAACACTGTCAATAGGCTCCCCTTGATCATGCAGCCTGTAGCAGACACCAGCCACAAGGTTACCCTTGTTGCATAAGTCTCTAATTCCTGCCCATAAACTCTCAGCTTGTTCTTGGCTATTCTTTAAGGACATTTCTTCATACTCTATTTCTTAACATAGAGGGCAACACCTCTGTCCCTCCTTCATCATCTGTGCCTTCTGAACAGCTTGTAGCTATTGACAGCCACACCCCAGGTGCAGGATTTGTCCCACCAAGTTTCAGTAGTGGTCACTAGATCGTAGCTTTCCAGCAGCATAGTAGCTTTCAGCTGCTCCTGTTTGTTGCCCATGCTGCATCTGTTCATGTAGACACGCTTCAAATGAGTTGTCAGCTGTGTCACCTTTTTAGAGGAACACCCTTTAATCCCCCTGAGGTGTTTCATGGTTGTTTCCTTGTTCGCCCCTACCACCTGAGGAGCCCATGGGGGAAAACAAGGGAATATAATTCACTAGGATTTCCAAAAAAGGACACAAGTGACTATAAAACAAATTTATTGAGACCTTCAAAAGGAAATAGGGGAATATAATTCATTGAGACCTTCAGAATTCTTTTGACACAGTCCTTGAAAAAAAATATATTAAAGGAAATATTAATAACCACACAATAAGAAGCAATATTTAAGACTGATCACAAACCAGATAGAAAAAAAAAAATGATAAATGGCAGTATGAAAAAAAAAAAACAAAACATTTTGTACCAGACATGAAGACTAGTACTGATCAAATTTTTTAGGGTATGGATATACAAGTACTAAATTTACAAATCCACATTATTAGTTGATTATATAGGAAAACAAAACCTGTTATTGTTAACCATTTCAAAAAGATTTCATTCAACAACAATGTTGACAGGACAACAGAATCAATTTAATTTGACTTAGAAAAGAAAAGTCTGTAATATATATAAGAGAAAAGGTTTTTGAATGGCTGTAGATGAAGTATCACAAATTGCAAAGGAGGCAATTAAAAGCTATATGGATCTAGAGCAATATTTTAAATTGGATTATCAAGGCTGCTCCAATATCCTAGGTAGTGGAAATACTACTTCAGAGGAAAAATAAACAGTCTTTAAAACCTACCATATTAAGGAAGCTGGGAGTTCAAATTTAAAATTCCTGTTAGCCTGAATGAATTGCATCTCTTTTTGTCGGGGTTATATACTCAGATTTTTTCTACATCCATGCTGCTAGGTATTCTGATGTGCTGAACCTTGGAACACTTGATGTGTCAGACTGTCTTGGAAGAAGAACAGCATAGATGAAAATAAGAAACAGGATACTCCACTGTTGATCCAAACACTCACAGGTTTGTGTCTTCATCTTTAATATCCCACAAAACCACTGAAGGAAAAGTAATCAAAATTATGTGAGAACAGGATGAGGTTACAGGAGAGCTGGAAACTTGGGTTTCTACACTATTCTAATTCAAAGCCCTCTGTGCAGGTCTGCTTCCCTCTTACCATCTCCTGAATATCAAGAGTTTAAGGACAAAATAAGAAACTCAGTTAATGGATTTCTTGGCACAGCACATTTGTTTTTCCAGGGTGGCATAATTTTACATTTCATTAATAAGTTTTACCCTCAGGGTTCAATTCTAATTAAATGTGGAAAAAAAAAAACAAAGCCAGGTGACTTTCACTCCTTCAACTTCAGCTTGAATTTAATCCTTTAAGAGCAAGTATAAACACCAAGCTGGAAATATAATGGCTCTAACAGGAAAAGCTAAACTCAATGCCAAAACCCTCCAGCCCAAACAAACCTGGAAGCACAGGGTGAAATTTGAGTCTTAGAGCAACTATGTGTACTTATAAGTAGTCTTAACTTTTTCTGCTTTTCAAATTATTTTTTATCTTCTCCTTTAGAAGCACAACAAATATCCAGGACAATAAGTTTTGAAGGTTTGGTGTTCTGTGGAGATTTTCATCCATGACATGGAGTTCATAAAGTACAACTATACTTCACAATTAAACAGGAGTAGCGCTTCCCATTCTTCAACGACAAAACATTAATATAAAAAAATTCCACTACTCAATTGCTGGCATGTATTCTTCTTTCTCACAAGAAATATTAAAGCTACAATTGTTTCTTCTCATGAGACTCTGCTATGGCAGTATCTTTAGGTGGTTTTAGGTTATTATAGAAGCTGTTGACAGCAATTATTGATATGTGAAACAATGATTACAAAATAGAGCTTTCCAGAAAACTTCATTCCACAGAAGGCTTTGACATTTGGATCACTTCTTCCTGAGTTAGGGTGCAAAGCAGCACCAGAGATAACTTAAAATATAAAATAAAAAATCCCTTATATTCCAGATACAGGCTAACTAATATGTGGTAATGAGGATCTTATGGGAGTGTTGGGTGAATGTCAGATTCCAGAGAGCTGTTCAGTGAGAGCAGGCATTAGCATAAACATAACAGACCAGTGATTTGTCCATGAGATTTTATATTCTTTCTCATAAAGCTTTTCCAGCACGGGTCTCTAAAGCACTGCCAAGTAAGTTTGTTCCATAAACTGTTGAATCTACCACCAGCTTTGAGCTCTGCCAGCAAGATGTTTTCAGGATAACAGTATCCATAGCATTTTAGTTCAGTACACTGCTACAGAGGCCAGTCTTTGTCATCAGCATAAATTAAAGAAGTTCAGTTTTAAGTTCAGAAACATACTTTTTAGTTATTGGAGAAAATAAATATGTGTTCTACAGTATTTTTATATGGCTTGTCCTTCATGCTTAGATGTTCCATATATTCCTGTTTCATCTGGTGGGATCCAGTCCCCTTCATGCTGTTTCCCATGCATCAAAACACACTCAATTCTCCAAAGAAGCATGCAATTTCTCATGTGCTTGGAGAAGGAGGAGTTTTGTACTGTGTTGTAAGTACATTCATCTGCTTCCAGGGGGTTTTCATTAGAGCATTCCATCTTTGAAATGCCACTAAGCTGCTTACCTGTAAGGAAATGAAGCTGTGCTACGACTCAAAATCAGGGGTCTCATAGATACAGCTATTTCATAATACATTTTCAAACACCAAAGAAAGGGACAGGACTCTGTAACCTAAAAGGCCTGTTCCTTGTTTCTGCTGTTCAAAGTGAATAATGGAGCAAACATTTTATTCTCTACACATCTGTAAACGTTTGCAGGAATGTACATTTTTGTAGTCAAGCCCCTTCAACAGTTCTGCATAATGCAGCCAAGAAAAATTTCTCTTTATATTGAATTTACTTTTACTATTTATTGTGGTCACAACTGCAGAAAATGTACTTCAATTCACATTTTGAAATCTGTGAATCTGACAGAAGCGGTCTGGGTACTTAACCATGTTTAAATGCATAACACAGCAGTAAATATCTTTTTTTAACTCCTTTAAACTAGATACTGCTTTTTATTGATAGAGCCAATGGGAGAAAATAATCCTCCAAAGATGAGATTCTCCAGAAATAGCAAAATGGAGAAATGTTGGGTGGAAAGAATGTTCTGGGTTTTATAAAGTATGTTAATTTAAAAATTTGCTGTGGAATTTATGTTTTCCCATTTTTTCTTAAATATAAAGCCCTAAAATTGCTATAAAAGAAATAAATATAACCCCAAATATAACCCTTACTATTTGAAGTGTAATTAAACCACACGTGTAAGTTGCCTGCTATATGCCAAGTACTTAAAGAGCTAAAAAAACCCACACAAGGACATGCTGCAGAACACATGTGATTCCACAGCTATTTCAGTTGTCACATGTAGTCACAAATACAAACAGATCACTAGTAAATACACACCTATTGGGACACCAGTAAAATTCATAATTGCTCAAGACCACCTATATTTGCTGGATTTATGGTGTTGGTTTTTTTTTTTTAGTACAAATAGTTCCAAAATGTGTGGGTGTTTTTCATCCAAAGTTCACAACTTCTGCTCTCAGGAAGCACCTTCCCTAAAATACTGTTTGCGTCACATCATAAAATCAGAACCTATTAGAGATGGAACCTGGAGCACCAGACCACCTTTCATCTTGCTTCTATCAGCCTGGTCATTTGGGCAGTAACATCCAAAGAGGAACTTAAATCAAGAGAAATCAAAGGAGCGAAAGTCAGTTCACAAAATGCTGCACCCAAGTAACTGCAGCATTCTGTTATCTAACACCTAAGGACTTCATAAGCAGCAACAATGACATGTCTAGGCAATAACTTGGTTAGCAGCATTTGACCTTTGAAAGGTGAATATATACTTTACTACAGGTAAATTTACAATATAAACATCAACATGGTTGGTTTTTTCCCAAATATTCCAGTCCTGTTAGTTCAACTTAATGATTTCTCAAGCCATTTTACTGGGGAAAAAAAAAAAAAGTTCAGTTGGCATTTTTTGTTCTTCATTTCAGAATGCTGATTACGTATAAACCAGAAAGTGTCAGTGAAGGCTTACTTTATCATAATCCTGAGCAGAATGAGAAACATAAATATGCTAAAAATCTCATGAGCTTATGACTAACAACTTCACTCCTCGGAGACAGCAGTCCTGTCAACCAGAAAATATAGAATCCCAAGAATAAGGCCAAGAAAACAGAATGAATTCTCTTATTATGGATGAGACAGTATAAATCACATTCCAAGTGCAAGGCTCATTCCCTTGAATTGCCACCTCCTACATAATATGGACCACAGCTATATTAATCACAGTGTCTGCCAAAGGGAACTGGCAAATAAAAAAGCTCTATCAAAACAAGACACTCCATTGTCTTATGAAGATGAGCTAGGGCTGAGGTAATTTGAGCCAGAGGGAAACCTTAGTGAAACAACTCAAAGGTACAACATTAAGGGTGAACTTCTAAGAAGATGGGTAACACGGCTGACAGCCCAGCTGTCACGAGCTGATGTGCCTCTGCAACAATGCACACAGCACGGGCAACAAAGCTATAACCTGGTTGCCACTACTGAAACTTGGTGGGATAAATGACATGACTGGAGAGTGACTGTGGCTGTTCAGGAGGTCCAGACAAGGAAGGAGGGGTGGAAAAGAGTAGACTGTGAAGAGCTGTCCCTGAAGAATAGTCATGAGAAGGTTGAAAGCTTGTAAGAATTAGGGACCAAGGCAATGAGGGCAACTTTGTGGTTGGTGTCTACTGCAGGACTAAAAGCCTACACTTCCTCAACTTTGTGGTTGGTGTCTACTGCAGGCCTAAAACCCTACAGTTCCTGGCCAAGAGAAACCTATGGAGGAAACTTCTCACTCCAGCTACAGGAAGCTTCATGCTCACAAGCATTTTTGACCTGCTGGGGGACTTCAACCCCCCCCCACATCTGCTAGAAAAGTAGTACAGTGAGTTGTAGTCTATCCAGGAGACTCCTAGAATGCACGGAGGATAACTACTGAAGCCAGGTAACAGCCTGACAAGAGGGGATGCAATACTGGACCTGATGGTCCCCAATGCAAGTGAGTTCATCAGGAATGTAAAGGAAGGAGGCAGCCTGGGCTGCAGTGATCATGCACTGGTGGAGTTCACCAGGCAAAGAATAAAGTCAGGACCCAGAATTTCAAGAAAGTAAAATTCCAGCTGTTCAAGGACTTAGTCAATAGGAACCTCTGGGAAACAGTCCTCGGGGACAAGGGAGCAGAACAGAGCTGTTAGAACTTTAAGGATATTTCCATAGAGCACAAGAGCTCTTGATCCCCAGGTGCAAGAAATCAAGCAAGGAAGGGAAGAGACCAGCATGGGTGAGTCGAGATCTGCTGGTCAAAGTAAAAGGCAAGAAGGAACTGCAGAGGCAGTTCAAGCAGGGCCAGGTATCGTGGAAGAGTAGAGGGACACTGCCTGTTTGTGTAGGGATGAGGTCAGGAAGGCCAAGGCACAGCTGGAGCTGCTGGATGAAAAGCTGGGTATGAGCTGACAATGTGTACTTGCAGCCCAACAGGTCAGCCATACCCAGGGCTACATCGGAAAAAGCATGTCCACCAGGTCAGGGGAGGTGGTTCTCCCTCTCTACTCCATTCTGCTGAGACCACCCCCAGAGCAGTACTGTGTCCAACTCTGGGGTTCTTAGCACAAGGATATGGACCTGTTCAAATGGGTGCAAAGGAGGACCTTAAAAATGATCAGAGGGCTGGAACTAAAAGAGGATAGATTTAGACTAGGTATAAGGAAGACTTTTTTTTTATAATGAGGGTGGTATACCACTGGAACAGATTGCCCAGAGAAGTGGTAGGTGTCCCATCCATGGAAACTTTCAAGGTCAGCTTGGACTGGGCTCTGAGCAACCTGATCTAGTTGAAGACGTCCCTGCTCAGTGCAGGGGGGGTGGACAAGATGACCTTTCAAAGTCCTTTCCAACCCAAACCATTCTATGATTATACTTTCGATCTATAATAACGGGAAAAAAAATAAAAACAATAAAAAACCTGGTGTCAGCTGTTAGCCCTACTACTAAATGAGTATTAAAATATTCCATTTTATTATAGAACACAATAAGGAATGAAAGAGAAAAAGGAATAATTAGAAATAGAAAATGGGTGAATGCTGTCCTTGTGATTTTGACCCAGTTTCTAGACCAAAGAGAACTGATTAAAAAACATGGTGCTTCTCATTGTTTATTTTTGTGTTACAGCCTTTCAAGAGTAATAAAAATTAAAACTCAGTCAGAGCTAAGGCTTGCATGGTAATGAACATTCCCTAGATAACTGAAGTCCTCTTCTTTACCACTGAATTTCCCTCAAAGGCAGCGGAATCACATTGCCTGAGACAAACACGCTACCTAGTGCTTCGAACGGTGAGCTGTGAGACTGTATCTCAAAATATATTAATGTAATATGTGTGGAGTGGAGTATGTCTGCATTACAAAAATTTCGTCAGGGTCCTTTTATTACACAAGCTAAAATAGGTGACTCAAAATCCAACGTGATCAATGGCGTTAATTTTCCAAATAATTCAATATATTGGGTGTACAGTTTTGCCATGAAAAGGATAACGATCAAAGAGAATAATTTGGGCGAAACTGGCATAAAAACATACCACATTCAGGGACGAAAATACTTCACAGAATGGGTAACCCTTAGACCAAATTTTTCCAATTTTAAAGTAACTGGAACAGTTGTACTATAGTGAGGACTAAGCTTTCATTCCTTTTTTATGTTTATCAAGTTGAGCATTTGAAAGCTTTTTAGCAGACTAAATATTGCCATTATTGTTAACAATATTACTTTAAAATTCTGGGTAGGGGTTGTGTAGATTGTTTTTAAAGGATAACATCGCAAAATGGGAAGCGAATTCTGTATGTAACAACTTTCATTGTTTCTATAATTAAAATAATCACAGTCTTCTTTCTCTCTTAGGAGCTATGACTTCTGAAAAAATAAGTTAGCTAATGTTTTCCCCAAAAAGCCACAAGAGGAAACAGCTAGAAAAGGCAAGAGACACAGTTTGTTTCCCGCTTATGTCCTAAGTCCTTTTTTTGATATCTGTCACCCATGAACAGAGCTTTGCAGCAGGTTTACTAAAATGAAATTTAGTAGGATGCTTTTACTGGGCCTAGCTCAGGTGGAGAGCTGATTGATAACCACAGTGTGCATCCTCCAAAGCACGTGGCCAAAAAGCCCTCAGTGCCTGCTGGACTTGACACTGCCCTTCAGCAGCAAGTCCACTGGCACGTATCTACAACTTGATACAACATAAATAAATTATCCATCTGTCACTCCTGAGTTCACACTGTATTCTAGCCTTAAAAACCTCATTGTTTTGAAAGATGTCCTAGCGATCTCTAAATTTGTAGGGTAACAAAATATTTCAGATGTTTATGCCTATAAAAACAGAAGGACATTTCTAAAAGACCTGTGACAGTTAGGCACTTTCCTGACCAGGATTAGAATAACAGTTATTTAGTAGTTTTGGGTTATTTCCCATCTCTTGCTGGAAGTTACAAAGAATAAAGAGAAGCATACAAATCACACTTGTGCAAATGCATGTGACAAACTTTTTAATCTGCCTGCTTCTATATTATATACTTGATATCTGCAAAAACACTACAGAGTTTACTTGGCTAGGAAAAACTATCTAGACAAGTACTAGTTTCAATGTAACTCATTGGAAATAACAGCCCAGGAAGGGCCCCAAACCAAATATATAGTATATGATTTGATATATCAAAATGCAAAGAAATCATATGTTGAATAATATACATGACTATGTATAGAGAAATGATATGTATAGAAATATATAACTAGTAAATAGTTACAGAAACATATAAAAATAAAAATATTGTGTCTGGAAATAATGTATATATAAAATCATATTTCTATATATAAAGGAATCATACATAGAAATCAGAAGGATACCAAGAAATAACACAGAACTGCAATCTGACAAGGAGACATCATCAAGTTATGGGGGAGAAGAACAAAAACTAATTTTAAAAAGACCCCACTACTTCAGTATATCAGATCAAAGTTAGTTATCTGGAAAGCTGGGGAGGTTTCCATATGAAGGAACGAGGCATCTTTGATTTCATTGGGTATTTCTATTATTTTTCATATTTTCTTTTTTTTTTCATTCTCTTATTTTCCTTTTTCACATCTGATTTAGCAAACACTATAGTTTTTTTCCTCTTCTATTTTCTCCACACTTTTAGTACATTATTGGATTTTTAAACATTTTCATCACACCTTTTTTTTTAAGTCGTTTGTGCTTTGCCATTCAGATAAAAAAAAAGATTATGCTTTTTAAGTTTTGTGAAATATCTGAAGCTGAATAGATATCATAGTTCACTCCTCATTAAGAACCCAAGCATCAGTCTTAGCCAATTTAATGGCCCTCAGAGCCCTTCTGGCTCATGAAAATACCCTATAAAATTTATTAATATTTACCTGACTTCTCTGATTCTCTCGTTTTGTACAGCATAGCTATTTTTGTAATAAACATGGACTTTCAAATTCTTTTGTTTATTCTGCATTTTATTTTTCTTCTTACTTAGCTTACGTGGTCTTCTTTTTCTAGAATCTACAGCTTCTGTGCAGAAGTGAACTAAAAATTTCTATAATCTTGATCCCCACAAGTTGTACTTTGCTATTTTCCACTATTATTGCCCTACTTGAGGTTTGGGGTTTTTTAAGTGTTTGAGTGGTCTACACAGCAGTGTTTATAGGAAGATATCTTTTTGTTCAAAGAATGTCACGCAGTATTGTGGTTTTCACATAAATATTTTGTCATTAATTTTTTTCAAAAAGAAGCTACTGCTTGACCAAGTTACTGCCTGAATTACTCCACTGCTTTGTAATCAAAAGTACCTGGCATGATTCTTGCTTCAGAGCCAAAATATTGAAATATTCATTTTAAGTCATCAGTAGAGGCCACTGGTATTTTGTAGATACAGCTGCTTTACCCTGATTTTGAACTTTTTTATATATAAAGCTGAGCTAGAAAATAATTACCAAAAAAAAAAAAAATAAAGGAAAACATAATGAAACTTACTGAAAGCTGTGGGGTTTTTTTCTCATTATTCTGTTTGTAAGCAATTTAAGATAATTCTTCCAATAGCCTGCTGGTTATGAGAGTCAGATAAACTCTTTTAGCCCTTTTCCAGGCTATCCTCTCCATGGTGTCTGCTGCAGAAATGCCATTGGTAATAGGCTGCAAGCTTCTGCAAAAGACAAGCAGAGCAAGACATCGTTCTTGCCAAGGTGCAGGCAGGAAGGGAACAGACGACAGTTTGTGGTGGAAAAGAAGGAGAAAATGAAGTGAGGCTGTCATGCAGGGATACATTCCAGGAGGTTGGGAAGTGAGGAGGATGGAAGTATGAGGTTAATGTCCTTATCTGAAAGGAGAAGAAACTCTGAAAATGTGCTGTGACAAAGGGAAATACAGACACACATCTATCAGTGATGGCATATAACCAATTCATTACTGCTTAGGGTTGATTTTCAGCCAGCAATGTGCCCTG
>NW_008583371.1:0-12507 GCF_000691845.1 Merops nubicus | reverse complement strand
TGTGTGATGTACTCTGGTGCACCCTGCTCTTGCAGGGGGGTTGGACTGGATGATCTTTCGAGGTCCCTTCCAGCCCCTATGATTCTATGATTCTATGATTCACAAGTGGCTGAGCTTAGGGCACAACTGGGTTGCACTGCAATTCATCTATAGCATACACAAATTCTGTCCAGAACATTCCAGGACAAAAGTGTAACTTTTTTTTTTTTTTTTTTTACATCAAGATGCAAAATTAACAAGTTCTAAAGAGACAGAAATTTACGGTTTTGGCCAGCACTACTAGTTTTAAACACAGTTGTATTTTAAGTGTTGCCCAGACAGTCTGTACTTCTGAAGCCAAGGCATAACTATATGACTTCAATGGCATCAGAGTGGACCTCAATATTAAAGCATTATCAAATAATAAGTCCAAGCCTCAGTAATTACTTGCTTAAACTAGGAAGGTTAAGGCAAAGTATTACTTTTCCTTCTGTTCAGGCTGTAAGACTAATAATTTTTAAACTTAGTCCCTATAGAACCATTCAATTTTTTAAAATACCTAGATCATTAAAGATTAGATACTTGTCTTTTAAAATGGCATAACTTCAAAATCCAGTGGTATTTTTTTTTTTTAATGCAAACTTACTGCAGCCATTATTATTGTAACTTTGTCTTTGACATACTGCTTTCAGTCTCATTTAGTGGTAACTATAGTAACAGAGTTCTGCAATTATCAATTGTGAGTGCATGTTCTATCTAAATAAAGATGTCATCTGAGTTATGTCCTTAATAACACCTGCATAATTAAGAGCTAATCACAACAATTTTAAAAGGATCTTTGCATTATTGAATTTTTAATCTTGTAATAGCATAGACATTTAGGTATGTGTTTATGCCATGCTGCTAGCAGATAATTTTGTTGCCTCATTTTGAACAGGTGTTACAAAAGTTTCACTTCCTGGGAGGGAGAGTCTGAAAATGGAACATTTCAGACCATGAGTCTAAAAATGACTCTGTTTTGGTTAGGAGTCAATTCAGTTGCACTGCATAAAAGTTACATTGGTTGTTAGAGTCAGTTCCTTCTTAAGAGAAGGAAATGTAACCCCTGATTGTGATGAGAGTAAAATCAGTTCCCAGCGCATGCTTTCCTATTAAACATATTCAAAACAAAAAGTGAACTTTACTACTAGAAATGCAAGATGCATTATCTGCAAAAATATTTATGTTACATGCAGATACAGAAGCTTTATCCGCCATCGAGCTGCAAATTGACTGGGTTTCATTTTGCCAAATTGATAAGAAGTCACAGAGACACGCTTAAAACTTTGTGTGGGTGACTTGATTCTCCTTTTACTGCTCCATAACTTAATTTCTTAATAAGGTACTTGTATGCTTTTTTAAGGGGAGTGGAAGAGTAGATCACAATTTTTTTTTGCACTGTGCCCAGGGAAGTTGCATCATTTGCATATTTTTAGGTTTATCACAGATTTGTTGCAAAAGTTAAGGAAAAGTGATCCCCCAGCTCTGAATGCAAGTTTAAGGCTACATGTGTTAAGACATAGTAAACAGTATCTTTCCATATTTATTGCAGAATTTTTTTATTGTAAACATAAAAATCAAGACCTATCATGATACATGTTTATCAGTTGTTAGAGAGTTTGGGTTGTTCAGCCTGGAGAAGAGAACGCGCCGGGAAACCTTGACACAGGTCAGGGAGTAACACACTCAAAATATTAGAACAAAAAGCTGTTTAAATGATAACTTTATTTAATCATAAACCTTCTGATGTGCCTAGTTATTGGTGTATGTCTGTATGACAAACACAGAGAGGAAAGGTACTACTGGTTACACTACACTGCAAAATCCAAGACTGAAGTTTGTATTATGGTCAGTTGTGAGAGAGCTGTTAGCTGCAGCATTCTTTAATTCCCTCATATGACACTTGAAAGCAGTTTAAGTTTTTGCTACCACCTTAGCTTAATAGGTAACAAGTTTTATAATAGTAAAGAAATTATCAAATACTGGTGTTCTATGTTAAAATTTTACCTTTCAAAATACAGCTATTTTGTACAAACTCTCAAGCCTGCATCTGAAATTTTATTAAAAATTCTTTTTGTGACTGCATGACCTTGCTCATTTAATGTGCTGGAATCTGTAAAAAGCTCTATGGGGTGAGAAATGCACTCTTCTATGCAGAAGCAAATTTAATCTCTGTTTTCTCAGTTCATTGCTTGTAGCCATCTAAATGAATTTAATACCTAGCAGGATAAAACGTCAGTACTGAAAAACACTAGTGTATGCTCATGCCTTAAGCAAAAAAAGAACAAACCCAAACAAACAAACAAACAAAAAAACATTACTACAAGTAAACTTTAGAAGATTATCACTTAATAGGACATTACTTTGTGTGGATGGACAAAAACATTTCATTTAAATATTTTAAACTCTCCACTGTATCTTACTTAAAGAAAACAAGAATTTCTGTGGTGTCTTCCTCTCTCTGTGAACTACTATATTAGACATTGAAAACAGCATAACAAAACCCAAAGTTAACATCTGTGGTAAATTTCAAAGATGCAAGTGTGGGTTGCATACAACTCCAGGCTAACTTTAAGCTCCCTACCCTGGATAATAAAGGGAATATTGATGTGGCACCAGAGCCTTCAAAGCAACCTCTACAAAAGCGCTCAGGCAAAATGCTCATCATCTACACCAATCCTGATATTTAACTATAATCTTAAAGTTGATCCACTTTTAAACCAGAACTTTCTGTTTTATACATGCTTCATTCATTCATCCATTGCAATAAAATATTACATCTTGAGAGAGAGAAAAATATTACAACTTGAGTGTTATTAAATCATCCTTGAACATTTTAGCTTCAAGTGAAAAACACTGATCTGTTTTCTTGCTCTGTGATACATTGTGAAAGTGGGGCTGGTACACACAACGGGGTAGCAGTGCTTCCTGTCCATACGTGATCTCACAGAGATAACAGTGCTTTTCATTGATTTAGATATATTTGGTTGCTGAAGAACACTTTGCCCCATTTGCTGCTAAAAAGCAATGACTGTTCAAGGCACCACTAGAGAACATTGTTGAGCTAAGTGCATGACTAATACTCCACAGCAGTCAACTCTTCCTTTCAGAAAGTTATTAAAGTACAGTTATTAAGAAAATAGTCCTGTGTTATGATAAATTCCCCTTACACTTTTATTGCTATTATTACCCTTTGCAACTTGCAATTCAACCTAACAAATTACTGTGAGTGATAGTTAAGGAAATGGTGAGCCTTCTATTTTCAATCAGCTAAGTTTAGTCAAACACAGAAAGCATGAACTCTTTACACAAATATGGAAGGCATCTGGCCTGAATGAAAATTTTAAAATACCTTTGATAAAATAAGAACCCAAATAAGACTTGCTAAGAGGACACAACAGCACCTATTATTCTTCAACTCATTCAACCAATTTCTACCCCATCAATACAGTTGATACCAAGCTGTTCCAGCTGTATAAAACATAATTTCTGCCATACTGGTAACATTGTAGCTGAACTCTTTCAATGTAGATATTTCATCACAATAAAAACATATGACTACCAGAGCAATTCACCCACAAAAATACTGTTGCAAAAGTAATTGGTTGGCCACTGCAGTTTCAACACACTCCACACCTGCAGATTCATGATAGTGCCCCCATCAGAATTTTACTGTGTTGCAAATCTGTCTACTAGCTTTGATTACTAGCTTTATGTCCCATGAACAGAAGTGGAGAAGTGTTTATCAGTTAAGATCTTTATTCATTATTCCAACAACTTTCATTTTCAGTTCCTTGAACTTCCACTTAAAATTAAGCAATCAGAGCAGCTCAACAGAACATTAAAAATAAATTAAAAAAATTTTTAAAAAATGAATAAAAAAATTAAAAAAAAAAATTTAAAAAAAAAAAAAACACCAAAAAAAAAAAAAACAAACCAGGATAAAACAGGATCACCCTGACTTTAACTTGCACATTTATTTATTCTCCTCGGGTTTTGTCATACCTATTTTGGAATAAATCTTCACTGACCTACATCTATATCTCAAGCGCACATAGATCAGCTTTAGTAAAATGTTGCAGTAAGAACAGTGACAAAGAGATGTGAATGGTTATGTAGTCTGCTATCCTAGTAAATTAAGTTAACTTTTAATTTTACTAACGTCTTCTATTATTTACTTAAAATACAGGAACACTCAAAACATTTAGGCCAAAAGTGCCTGTGATCAGATCCCTGGGAATTCCAGACGTAGAAGAGTAGAATATGTAATAAAAACCTGCAATGCAGATAAGATGTATGCAGTGCAGATCAGAGAAGTTTGCCTTGTGGAAATAATGTAAGCCCAGTGATAACATCTATATCAATTTCTATAACCCTCACTATTTATTCTAATAAAAGTAGTAATTATTTGTTCTGCTAAATGAATGTAATTGTCTTGTAGTTGAATTTTATTTTTAAATATTTTGAGTATGAAATCATATTCTAACTATATAAATCTCTTTTTTTATCAGTATTGAATGGAAATACCAAAACATCTTGCACTGAAATTAGGCTGACAGTTTCTGTGATGTAAATTAACTTGTGAACTGAAAAAAAAAAATAAAAAATCAATTTAATCATTGGGTTGCACACATCAGCAGAAGGATGGAGGTAGTGTTCAAGCAGGTAAATTTAAAAGTTATAGAAAGTAACCACTGATCCTTACTATGCTTTCACTACTTTTAAATTCCAATCCAACAAAGCTTTTGTAAAGTGAGAGCTGGGGGATTCTTCAAATTTATTTTTTTTTTCATTTGAAAGTCCATATGATTTCTGAACCATCAGTCTTGCACAGTATTATCCTTTTCACCCACGAGGTCTTCATGATATTAACATCTTTTTCCCTTCTTCTCTCCTGCTTGTCATGTTAACACATTGATTCTCTTCTTAAAATAGCTCTAATACTCTTTGTATTAACAAAATGACAATATAATTACAGCTTTTCAATGCCGAAAGGGCATTTTTGTCCAAGTAGTAAAAACTTATTTAGGAGTAGCACTGGGTTTTATTCTGACATCACCTATAGTAGGTCAATTTGAGCATTTGGCTGCACTACTTTTTCAGTCCTCTAAGAAAACATTAATAATTTCCCCCTATTAATTAGTCTTCATTAAGCAGCAATTCATTAAACATTATGTATTTTCATTGAGAATGTGCAGCCTTAGAATTCTCCAAGGCTTGTCTAAATCTTACAAGCTTATTCAACACAATAGCCTGAGAAGTGTGATAAATAAGCTTAGCATTTAAAATAGACAGTTAAGTTATAAAGTCATTTAAATATTTGTAATTCAGAAAGTTTTCCTGAAGAGTACTGCTAAGTGAAATACTAAAATTATTCTACATCAACAACATAAGGTATAACTGGCAAAGTTGCACAGATCTTACACAGATGGTGGCAAGGACAAGCATTCTGAAATATTTCTGAATAAAACACACACAAGAAAAAATCTATATGATATTTCACATAATCATAGTTTGATATTTCATCATGTCTCTGTTTCCATGGATCCAGATGCGTGTTTGCAGTTGTTACAAAAGCTGCTTTTTCTGAGTCACTTATTTAAACATCGAAGTTTCATATCAATTCCTACTGAACACAGACCATCTAGAGGGGCCTGAAGTGGTAAACAATACACATCGGGGAAAAAAACATAAATTCCTATCACTTCCCTAAGACCTCTTTCTTTGAATGTACACTACACCATTGTGTCATCCCAGCTGGAAGATAATACCCCGTTTTAAATATAAACCAACCTTATTTTGTAACGGTCCACCTGAATGTTCTAAGAGAATTCAACAGAATTCAAAATTCTTGTATTAGATATGCTTCAAAGAAACAACCTGCCTCAAATACAAAACACGCACTTTCATGTCTTTTCTTTTCTTAACTAGAGGATTCTCTTCCTTCCCATAAAATAAATTTACATTTATTAGCTACATTAGTAAGTAGATTGCTGGCTGCTGTGTATTAAATGTCTTGCCAAAAATTTTCCCACAGATCTGTCAGTAGCTATTTTTAAATCCAGGAAATCATGTTCTAAAGCTCGGAAATACGTGACACCTGAGTACACAAGGTATTTTGCAGTCCTGTGGCTCTTCAGGAACCAAATGTTCAGAGTAAATATTATCATACAGTTTTCTCAGCAGATTGCTTTGCCATTCAAAAAGACACAAACATTTCTCTCTTCTTGGGTTAGGAAGATTCCTTTGGACCCAAGTTTGTTGTGATACAAAAAAAGTACCCTTTCCCTCCTTACTTAGATATGTACAAAGGGTTAAACATTTTAAGTGGTTGTTTCTTTTAGACCAGTGAAAGTAAATTACTAGAATAAAAATTAACAGAAAAAAAAAAAAAAGCCAACACAAAACTCTGAACTATGCTGTATTCTAGTGCTTAGTATCATCTCTAATTTTATTCAGAGGTGGTAACACCAAAAAAAGGGGAAAGAAACAGAATGCTATGACACATATGAGATATATTATGGCACTTTTTATAATACCATATCATACTTTATACTTCCATAATTTGACTTACTTCCTTTAGCTCTATTTTATGACATTATTTTTTACAACAGTTGCCAAAGTCAGAACCTAGTCTTCAGTGGACACTCTTCTCAACAAAAATTATTGCTTGTGAATTAGGAGATCATTACAGTAGTCAGAAAATTATGATTAAAAGTAATTAAATAATGCTAACCCCACAACAAAATGTGGGAAGATACAGGAAGAAGAATATTAAGACCAAAATCTTACGACTTTCCTTTCCCATGATCTTTTTTTCTTTGCATCTTCAGGGTGAAGAGGGACTTCGACAAGATAGAGCAAACAAATTTTTGTTGCATCCCATTTTGTGACGAAGGATGAATACATGATACATGCATACAGTGATGATCATATTTAGAGGTGTTTAGCAAAATAAACAGTCAAAATCAATTAGTCTCTATTTACACTACCTGAAATTAACTACTATGTTTGAAGAAACTTACCTCTTAATAAGGGTTATGTACAAGAAAGCATGCTCAGAAGTTTAGCCTTGTTCTTTACTATGGTTTTGCGTTTGTTCATGTGTACACATACCACCTGCATTTCATGTTTGAAGAAACTTACCTCTTAATAAGGGTTATGTACAAGAAAGCATGCTCAGAAGTTTAGCCTATTTGTTTTGTTTTTGTTCATGTGTACACATACCATCTGCATTTCTCCTCGATTTCAGGATTCAGCTCAACAGCTGCCTACTTGGTGTCATACACTTTCAAACAAAATAATGACTCCCTGCTGAGAAGCAGCTTGACACAAGCGTCCCTTTATCAACTCTGACCCCTGTTGCAGAAACTTTGGCACATCTGTAGAAGAAACAGGGGTGAGACTGGCAGAGTAATTGAGAGGTTTCCAAGCTCAATTGCTTTTGCCTGAGGGCAGGATGTATTCAACTGAAGAGAAATTGATAATGTGCACTTGAAAAGTGCACAGAGGGAGTCAGATTTTAAAAAGCATGGTGCTGAAAAAAGATATTTCTTTCATGGTATTACTTGCAAACCAACAGTCTGAATCAAAGAAAGCCTATTTCTTTGCACAACATAGTAGCAATTTACTCAACAATTAAAGACTCTAACTGAGAAATTCACTCAGTAGAACAGAGAGCAAAATTTCAAAGATGTAACTTTGTCAGCTTAGGGCAAAAAGAAAACAGATTCCATACTTTCCATTAAGAAAAGAAAATTTTGAGGAGCATTACCACTTCATTCCAAAACCACTTCTTTACTGCTATTTCAAAATACTCCATGTAATTCCCCCTTGTGAAATAAGATTTACTCCACAACCTCATTCTTAATGGATAAATAATGCAGCAAATTCTCATTTTCCTGATTCTTCAAATTCCCAGTTACAAAACCATCTTTATTTTACTTCCAGCATTTCCTTTATGAGAAATACAGGTGCATGAAATGCATTTGCACCTGCCTGTAATGCCTGCAGTAATTCAAGAGGTTATTTTAAATACTAAGTCCTGAGATATATTAGGCAGTTTTAGACAATTAAAATGCCTCTTTTGTGTTATTTCAAATAATTTCTTCACTCTTTGCAAAGCATTAGAAGAAATAACAACAATTTCCAAGTGACAGGGCCTGTGCACCAGGGATTTTATGTGGGCTTGGCTTTATTGACGTCAATAGTTCTTCTGTTCAGGCACAGAGGGAAAAAAAATATACAACAAACTGATTGTTTTTTAGGAATTCTAACTGCCAAAAATGCTTTGGTATGGTGAATAAGCTATAATGGACATTTATTTTATCATTAAATGTGTACTATAACTCAACAATACATAGAGATGTATTCATAGAATTTAGGGCCAGACATTAATTTCTCATATAAAAACACTGTTAGGAGTCAAGCAAAATGAATAAATATATTCTAGCTAGAAGAAGCTGCAAGAAATATCCCTAAAGATACATAACAATGAACAACTGGCAAAAGGTTGACTGAATATTCAGTGATATCAAACAGTGAATTTGGGGTATGAAGAGCAAGTATGGATGAGAGACTCGAGACATTGCTGCAAATTCAGAAGGTCCTCCTAGATGAACTTCACAATATCCCATAGCACCTGCAATCAGTATCAATTTTGTTTCACTAATCTCCCATTTTCTGCTCTTCTCCTGGCCAGAAAATGCAAGGGAAGCTTTTGCATGTGCAGAGAAACTATTTGTGGAGGCAGTAGTGAATATAAGAAAGATCTTTTGGTATCTTCCAGATTTTTCCAGTGCAATTTAATGTGATCAGTGATATTACATCTGTTGATGTCCTTTATTTACATAAATGAAAGTTCTGTAGCCCCATAATTTCAGATTAATTTGTACTAAGAACTCATATTTGTTGCTCTTTCTACTATGAAAAATTGCATGCAAGTGATACAATTTTAAAAAGCCACTTTACAGATCCCTTTATTCCTCTGTTCAATTCGAGCAAGTTGCTATTGGAAGGTATCCAGAGTAACATTTACTGTTCAGTAATTTCATTCTTTGCTGCAATCAGGTGTGAAATATACAGAAGCAAAAGAACACAGTGGAAATCAAGAAAAGCACTATCAATAATTAGCCAAGTTTGCACTACATCTTTTACTGTTCAAAAGTACAGTGATGTGAAATCAGTGATATTTATCATAGGTAATTTATTATAGGTAGTCTATTTAAGTACAAGAAATTATTCGCTGTTTTTTTCAGCTTTTAAAATTATCAAAACTGTTTCTATGTGTTAGTGAAACAGAGAAAACAGCAAAGAAGCTGAACTTTTGTCTTTGTAAGCTATCTCCTTATTAAACTGACAAAACAATGCTCCATGTCAACTTTAGTTTGTTGTTCCAGTTGGCTTTCTGACCTGTTGATGATAGGCTCTCACAGTCTGTTACAGAACTATTTTTTTTGTTTCCAGAATACTCCCAGAACAAGGGAGGCTCAAGATAAAATCATACATTAAACATCAGTGAATGGATTTCAGTATCACTTATTTCCAGAAGCCCAAGGTGAATTTGACTGGGTTTTTTTTCCATTCTGTTTTGAGAAAATGCATTCTTGTAATACATTCTTTCCCCTGCCCCAAAATAAACCTGGTGGGTTTTTTGTTTGTTTCTTTCTTTCTTTTTTTAAACACATCAGATAATGAAAGGAATGCAAAACCAGATAAAAGGAAATCATTTCACTAATTTACATGTATTCACCTGTACAAGCTGCTATCATCCTCGTATAAAAATATTGAATGTGTGTGACTATCATTCTGTAGCTTCAAAAACTTTAATGCTACAGTTTTCTAAAAGAACCAAGAGGTTGGTGTACAATTTGTTCATTTATTACTTGTTCATACATTCCAAAGAAGCTTTTAGGAAAAAAGAACATAGAAATTAATTGAATGTTGTCTGTATTCTCTAGTCTATTTTATATTGGTGCTTAATAGAATTTTAGTGAGAACTAGACATTTAAATACTCCTGAGAAGTGGGGCTTAAGCACCTTCTTCCCTCTGTATTTCTTATGAATAACTTATTTGTTTATCCAGCAATTTGCTATCTTTTCCTACTTCTCGTTTTAAAATAAGAATAGTAGAGACATGACCTCTTTTTAGTCTTTTTTCAAACTCGTACCTCAAATTACTTTCAGTTCTCTACTATGGAAAGTAGCAAGTGCTATTTTAATACGCATCAAGCATGAATGGTGGGTGAATAACTTCTCTCCACTGTTGCTTGGGGCACATCTCTGAAGAGGTGATCTAGTTGGTGTCCCAGACCTCAAGATCTACATGCTAGACCTTTGACCCCTTTGCACATTGCTTAGGATTTAGAGCCATGATTGCTCATTAATAACTCCAGCTCCTGAAACAACACAGGAACTCTTGAGAACACTTGTTGGCCTGTCTTGAGGTCAACTACTCCTCCTTCCTCCAGGACACATGCATGGCTGCTTGTGCCTTCCCATTTCCCAGGAAGCCTCCCAGACAAGTCTAGGACATTGAGTAAGATAACATCTTCCTTCTCCTCTTACTTACTCATGACTGGAAACAAGATGGCAGAACTTGAAAGATGAGGACACTGGGAAGGAAGAGGTGGCATTAGAGAAACACAGAAAAAAAATATTCTTTCTAACCTGGCCTATTCTAAAGAAAGTTAAGTCAGCACCTGCCTCAAGGTGAAACAAAGATCTTTGTTTAGGTTGAACAGGATGACTACATGCACAGAGTTTGATAATTTCTGAAGTTTATTATAATTTTCTTCTTTCAAATCTCCATGCAGTTGGGCTGAAGGTAGAGCCTTAATTACACAGTAATATCTTTCGTTTCCTTAAGACACGTGTACATAGAGTAAAGCTTTATAAAGATCTTAGCTTTATTAATAGCAAAACAGTACCTTTCTTTCTTCATCACATCATTAAATACGGGCAGTGTCTTGGGATATCTTTCTTGCTGTGAAACATGTGGCCTTGCTCACATTGATCAAAACTTAAAACACACCATCATTTAATTTGCAATGTCTGTAGACAGATGAAAATATATTCTGAATAACTAGTTTTACTGAAAAAAAAAAGAGAAATTATCCTTTTATATTACAGTCAAGTAAAAATATACTGTTCCACCACATTCCAGTTTGGGGCACTTCACTACCTAATACACTACCTATGGAATATATTCTCAAACCCAAGTCTCTAAAAATCGGTGACAACTAGAAAAAAATCATCATCAGTAAAGGAAGTTAATTCAGATAAGCCTGCTAGAATGTGTGACAGCTTCTGTGCTTCATGTTTGTACTATGAGTTTTCCAACACAACACTCAAGGCTTGGTTTATCCAAAGCACAACTGTTATTTACAAGTTCCTGTCATTCAGAAAAGAACTGTGTTATACTTACTGGTCACATACTACATATATTTATGACTGTTCTTTCAAACTTTCTTTTGAAGTAACAAAGGGGTATTACCTTTTGGACAGTAATGTACATGAAAATTCAGAAATATCAACACAGTTAGAACAAGAAATACTGTGCAGTACACCAGAAATTCAGACTTGCTGTCAGTAAGTTGTTACACATTCAGAAAGTACTATACTTTCATTTATTATTTTAAGTTTAAAGATCTGCCTAACTGCATTGCTATATAAACATATCTTCCAATTGGAATTTGACTTGCAGTCTGGGAGCTCTCATAAATTCTGCATTCTAGGGTCAAAGCAAAGTAAAACTGAAGAGTTATGAGTATTTCACAGCTCTGTAAGCACACTCATGTTCAAATTTCCTGAACTGTAAGTACATACTTATGGTGCTCTTAAAATTGCTCCCTAGTCCATGAAGACAGCTACAGACACTTACCATCACAACTTTAACACTTGACTGATAGCAAGTAGACAAAAAAGTAATTCAGTTAAACATCAAGCCAATTGTTCTAAAAAAATGATACGAGAATGTATAAATAATCACCTGCAAAATCATGTACAAAAATTCATCTACATCATTACATAGATGTAATTACTTGTATTCTTGTATTCAGATCAGGGATAGGATAATAAGGGCCTTTCACTTTGCCTTACAAAATTCTTTTTGCAAAGAAATATTGTAAAAAGCAAGGATACATAAAAGGCTTGAAATTCTGTCTTGTGAAATAAATTAGCCAATAAAAGAAGAAAGCTTTTATTTCACACCCTCAGTGGCATGCCTTAAAAATTTCTAAAGATACTGAAATTTATTGCATAGACAAACATTATAAAGAAAATCAATTGAATACCCTATCTGTAACTGAGTCTATTAGACTCAAACCACATTATAATGAATGTTAAGGATTTTGGGTTTTTTAAGAAATATGTACTTATCTAATCTTAAGTAGTGTTCAAAGCTTGTCATGGTTTAGACCCAGCCAGGAGCTGAGAACCATGTGGCCACTCACCAATCTTCCCACATGTAGAGGGAATTTTAGCTGCGTC
>NW_008583370.1:0-23004 GCF_000691845.1 Merops nubicus | reverse complement strand
TTCCTTTGTTAATGGAAGATGTTGACTTGAGAAATGTGATGTGTTCTTTCTGCTGGACCAATCAGAGTGAAGATGGGACTTTTTTCCTCAAGTCTTCATATTTCAAGCACTTCCCTCGGCACCTTGTTCAAGAAATGGGTTCTGCCACGTCCTTGCTTCCTGCCAATCTCCACAGGGTGGCACCAGCCGTTTGTTCCAATCTCCATCAGGCTCAATTTGTGCTGATGCCCTGATTCAAGTCCTGTGCCACTGAAGAAAAATCAGATTTTGTACAAATCAGTGTGTTGGCCTTTAGAGCTGGCAGTAATTTCCACGAGTAAAGTTTCTTAGCTTATATCCTAGACCTTGCCATGTCCCATGCTGGTCTTGAAATCTTAATTACTGGCATCAGCTTTTGCTTGAAAAATTAAAGTGCATTTATTCTGCTTGGAATAATATAATATATTGGCCTAAGTACAGTGTTCAGGCTCAGGCAGAGATTTCCTTACAGGCTTAAGCTAAAGGAAAAATATTCAAAAATCCCTTGTTTAAAAATAAGCACTAGTTTGAAAAGTTTTCAATGTTTTTGGCACAGAAGGGGGAAGCAAAGTTCATTTTGTACAAGATTTTTTTTTTTTTTTGGTAGAAATGTTTTAGTTTTGTGTTCAGAATAAAACCAGAATGTTTAGTTTCACATCAGTTTGATCTGAAACAGAGTATTTTTTGGGAGCAATCAAAAATATTTTTCTACAGATCACTTCAAAAAAAACAGATTTTTTGCTGATAGATTGTAATTTTTTTTTGCTAGATTGTAAATTTTTTAATTTTCTTTTCCATTAAAGTTGATTTTTTTGCTGTCCAGTCTGAGACAAAAAAGAAAAACAAAAATCAAGAAGTGAAGATTTCCATGTAGAAAATGACATTTTCCAAAACTTCTCATTTTCATGATACTTAACAAAAAATATGAATTAATGTCTCAAGGTGAGAATGGAACCACATCTAACCTAACTTCACTTCTTCCATACTGCATTATCCACTTTTACCAATGGAGAAAAGATCTAAGGTGCCACAAGGACAGTCTCCAAAACAGTTAGATATTTCCCTTCTGCCTGGGGATGCTTAAAACACTTTTTAATATCTGAAGCCAGGCGACTTGCTGAGAATCATCAAGGAAGATTGTGGTATGGGCAGCAGCTGAAACCACTTCTGCAGCTCAAGTCCATCCTGCAACCATGGCACCATCTAAGCTGACACTTTACCACAGTATGCACCCTACTGTTAGGCTTTGGTAGGTTTACAGAAGTCCACTTTGAAAGCAAATATCTTTATCCTGTGTTTGATGACACTCAATTGATGATAGGGATGCAGGTTATTTAGATCTGTGCCTGTTTCATCCACCCATACTGATATATATTTCTGTGTGGACCTAACACACTGAAGTCTTCATAGTGAGAAGAGCTTGCAAATAATACCAGACTATGAGTTTCCTTCTGGTTCACATGGTCTGCAGTAAAGCATGTGTTTCCAGCCATTCTGCAGGCTCAGCTCATCCTACCACAGCATAGAAGCTGTGGGTCCCAGCTACAGCTGTCTCAGGCTTAATCCTGTGGATGGAGGGATGTAAGTCATCACATCTGTTGTGCCTGAAGCTCTCTCTCCACTGCAGAGCACTTTTCCTGCTGTTAGCTTTGGATGACAGGGAGGATTTGCTCTTCTGAAAAAAAGGTGGCTTTCTCAGTGATGGGGTTTATCAGTCGGCTGACATTCTTTTCTCCTTTTGAAGTTGTAGGAAAGCCCTTTAGTATCATTTCCTTCTTCTCTCACCGGTGGGTGTTTGGATGGATGGGCTGCCGTTGGTATGGATGGGCTGGTTTCTTCTTTGGCTGTGGGAGCCTTATTACCATGACAGCTGTCAGCCTGGATAGATACCTCAAAATCTGCCACTTGTCTTATGGTAAGAAAGAAAACTACATGAAGTGACTATATAAAAGCTGTATTAAGTCATGTATTTTTCTAGACTGAACTCGTACTTAAGCACTACAGAATGCTTTTGTGAAATACAGAGGGGAATACAGAGATCAGAGAAACCTACTTGTATGATTCAAGTAATCCCAAATATGTATTGCTGGACAGACCATCTTCATGCTTGTTTCTCTGCTGTCTGCTTAAGCCATGGGTTTTAATAATCACTCACAGGTAAATCACTTTGTGTCTCTCAAGGCCTATCAACATTAACAGATCAGCTATTGCACATATTTCAAGGTCTTACAGACCAACACATTAAAGTATTCCTTATTAGAAGCCTAAATTCCTTTAAGATGCATGGCAAGCTATTTAAAACAACTAAAAGATTTGGATGTGCAAGAGATTATAATGTGATGTTGTCTATGTAATACGGAGATGGAACCTGAGAGGATGAAATCAATTTAGCAATGAAAGCTATTATCACCATATCCATCACAATCTTATATCTTGTGAGTATGATGTATTATATACCTCATTATTTCCAGTTAAAAATGTTGTCACAGTTTAGGAAATATGTTTCTCTTGTGTTGGAAGCTACTAATCTCCAGCAAAATACATGGAATACTCAAGGTAACTTTACATAAAAGAAACACCTTTCCCATACTCTTTCCTTAAATGTGAGTGCAGGGCAGGTCCCCTTAGCTGGGTTTTAAATACACCATTCACATTAAGCAGGATTTCAGTTATTTCTATAAAATTCTTATCAAAATAAAGTAGTGCTGCCCCAAATCACAGGCAATCTTTTACAGGCTTAGTGAACTGAAGTAAATATTTACTGGGCAGCTACATTCACACCGTGAGCTCCAGTATTTAGTGTGACATCTTAGTTCAAGAGAGACAGAACACTTCAAAATGTTTTTCTCAAGGGCTACTTTGTGGCCACACAAAATGGTGGAGAGCAATAATCATATTTATCATGTTTAATCTAGATGGTTAACTTAAACTTAGTCATTTTCTGTATAAGGCCTAAATCAGTCATCAGAAACCTGAGCACCTGACTGCGTATCTACACCTTCATTTTCCTCCAAAACCAGCAACTCTTCTTTTAATTTAGTTTTTTGTTTGTTTGTTAGTTATTTTTGTTCATTTGTTTGTTTTTCTTTTTTAAATAGGCCACTGGTTGCTTGTTTGTTTGTTTTTCTTTTTTAAATAGGTCACTCTGGTTTGACAATAGCTGTGAAAATAATGTCATTCTTTTTATACTCTTCCCATTGTTGCTTTGTTTTCCTACACCTGAACAGAACAAACCATCTTTCTGCTTCTCAGTCATTGTGTTCAAATACCTCATTTGTCACTCAGTGTTCCTTTTCCTTCCAGTGATCTAGAAATGTAAAATTAGCTGGAGAAGGGTCACTTGTCACATCCAAATTACAGTTGTTTCTTTGTCCTGGCTTTGTTTAAAGTCATTCTCAAACCCTGAAGAAAGCTCCTCAATGGATGGGGAGTGAAAACAGATTAGAGCTTCCAAGGTGGAAGGAGCTGTTACAATAATGTAGTCTGAGTTTCTGCATAAATCATAGGTTTCAGCTCGTTAGTCCCATCTAACTCCAACATGTTGAATGTAAATGATGATGGAAACCTTGTAAAATGAAGCTTTTCCTAGATGAATTGGAGTAGTATGTAAGATGAGCAGAGAGACAATATTCTACTGCACAACTCCAAGCATGGTATTAGCATTTAATAAATGATGGGAAAGAATACATGAAAACACTTATGAATACTCTGACAGTGCACACACAGGGATTCACCTTACTGGAAAAGAATGACAAGGTAAAAAAAAAAATCTTGGATATATTATTTCCTCTGAAAAGCCTTGTCTTTAAGTCATTTATGTTAATAATTTCTGTTAAGAAGTGATCAAACTTTAGCCATATGACAGGAGGATTATGAAATAACATAAGTTACATTATACAGCTGCAGCCTATGAGCCTTCCTAGTGGATAATGAAAGGCTGAATTAAACACTTGGTCTTTCATCTGGGCTGAATCTCCATTTCATCTGACCACACACTATAAATAGGCCTTTATAGACCACAAAGCAATTTTCAAAATTCCCAGACAAGATTCCCATGATTGTTGCTGAGCTAGTTGTTTGGATTCCTTTTGCACAGACTCTTCTAGACTGTGAACCATCACAGGCTACACTTTGTAAAGTTTAAATCTTTATAAAGTAGAGATATGAACTAAAGTCAGGTGGAGCCCTCCATGTGAGTGTGCATTTCTTGTCATGAGGTACAATATGACCTGGGGTGGGTAACTCAGGTGTCACTATCAATACCTGGAAAGAGGCAAAATGAACCCTTCAGGGTCTAGAGAACAATATTTATGAGGAGCAGCTGAAAAACTCGAGGCTGTTCAGCCTGGGGACAAGGAGGGTCAGGGGAAATTTTCTCACTCTCCTGAAAGGAGGTCGTGGAGAGGTGGTGGTCAGTCTTTCCTCCCAAATAACAAGCAAAGGACAAGAGGAAATGGCCTCAAGTTGCACCAAGGGAGGTTTAGATTGGACATTAGGAAAAAATTATTCACTGAAAGGGTTGTCAAGCACTGGAATAGGCAGCCCAGGGAAGTGGTTGTCATCATCCCTGAAGATACTTAAAAGATGTGTGGACGTGTTGCTGAGTGACATTGTTTAGTGGTGGACTTGTCTGTGCTGGGTTAACACTTGGATTTTGTGAACTTAAAGGTCTTTTCCAACCTAAACAATTCTATGATGTTGTCAAACAACCAAACAAATGCCTACTGCTTGTCTAGAATGACTTGTTCAATTGTGCCAAAACCACATGGACCTGAACTTGTAATTCTTGAATTATCTTCCAGGTACCTGGCTTAAGAGACATCATGCTTTCATCTGTCTGGCAATAATCTGGGCTTATGCTACCTTCTGGGCTACAGTGCCTTTTGCTGGTGTGGGGAGCTATGCCCCAGAGCCGTTTGGGACCTCCTGCACTCTGGACTGGTGGCTGGCACAGGCTTCTGTGGCTGGACAGGCTTTTGTTCTGAGTATTCTTTTCTTTTGCCTCCTGTTCCCAACTGCAGTGATTGTGTTTTCCTATGTCAAAATCATTTTAAAAGTCAAATCATCCACCAAAGAGGTTGCTCACTATGATAACAGGATTCAGAACAGCCACATACTTGAAATGAAGCTGACCAAGGTATGTACAAAGATTTGACTCAGTTTGCTTTATTGGGCCATGAAAACAGACTTGGAGAACTTCAGCCATGTCGCTGTCTGTGCTGAGTGATGGTATGATGCTCTGGAGGTGGTTCTTCTAGATTTCTTCTCCATTCCTGTCAATATTGGAAGAAACAGGAGTTGAAACATAATTTTGTGATTAGGACACGTGAGTCTCTGAGATCATGTTTCACTCTGAAGCTCTGCCACAACCTTCCTGTGTGACCCTCCACAAGTCATATTGCCTCCTGTGGCCCTGTTCTCCATCATAAAGCTCCCTTTGCTTTCAGAAACAGTTATAAAGAATTATTTTAAGGTTTTAGAGATGCACAGGAATTATAACAGCAAAACAGATAAAAAAGCAGATTATTGTAGCAGGGAAATAAAGCTTTCAGACAGCTTACATTCCTCTGTTAATGAAGATATAAACCAAAGTCACTCCCATGACATCGCAATTGTTTTTATGCAAACAAATTATCTTTTAAGTTCAGCCATGAGCTGCTGATAAAAATGCACTCAAGTGATAAAATTAATATTCCATTTCAGACTATATCCTTTCTGTCTGAATCTTTTTTTTTCTATTTGGCAATGGTGACAGCCATGATCCTTGCTGATACTGGTTATTGTGCCAGGAAATCTCTCAAAATAAAAACTTGTAGTGGATAAAACCAGATTCCTTAGCTGTAGAAAGTTCATCAGCCTCTGCAAGCAGTGCCAAGAGGAAGAGAAGCAGCATCCTTTGCTTGACTGACAGCATTTATTACTTTTTTTTGTGCAGTTGAACAGAAATTTATATAATATACAGCACTAAGTGACATTATGTCTAAATATATTGGAGAATCTTAGCTAGCTACTGGTGTGGTCAGGTGCCAACACAACTGTAAAACTGCATGTGCCTTTAAGAAGGGTTAAATCAGTACAGTCCTCTTTGTGCTTATTCAGGACATTTCCTTTGAAGAATAATGAAAACTTTTGATTTGAGGTTAAAGATTTTTTTTCTGCCATATTAGAGGGATCATGTAAAACTTCAGTGTGATCTGAATCAAAACACTAGTAGCTGTCCCTTCTGTCTCAGATCTCCAGTGCAGAACGTAATGATGTGATATATAAAAGTGTATATATAAAATATAAATTTGATGTAAATATAAAATCAATATAACTCAATTAAAAAAAAATCAATACAAAAAATAAGGCTACATCAAACCTATTTAAATTCACAGCACAATTTCTAACAAGCAGGCTGTGTTTGAGATCCTTGGCTCATGTGCATGATTTCTTCAGTCCAGACAACAAAAAAAAACAGCATAAAAGAATGAAGTTTCCCTAAAAACATCACAAAAACACAGCTGGATCAGGCTGTGACTGAGTGCAGACAGGCTTGTTCAGGTGAGGTATATAAATCACAGATTTTGGGCCCAGACAGTTTATCTTCAGTATTTTTGCTAAATCCTCCTATGGCTACGTTTCCTCCTGTTAGAAGGAAGTCCTTTTCTCATTTACTAGGAATGCAACCTAAATGTGCTGTAGAAATTTGTTTTTTAAAGCACCCACAGATTCTATTAGTGTACAGAATCCATGCTATGGGATAGGAGAAGGAAAACTCAACCTTGTACTGGTGTTCTCTCAATAATTCTCAATAGGCTGAATTCTGCCTCACCCAGGTAAATACAATAATTCTTTATCTGTTGCAGTGGGTTTACCCAGAGACTTGACACCTAATGCCTTGTTTAATAGTGTCATGATCATTTTTCTTATATTTGGATTCAAATGTATGGCATTTTTCCAGTGGAAGGTAGGTGATAACCCCTTTCCTGAGTATAGGCAGAGGATAGATATGGTTTATAAAAAATCTTCCTCCTGCTACCAGTGGCCATCCTCATGACAGGTTATTGTTCCCACAGTGTTTTGGCACCTTCTCTGTGGGACATCATCACAGTCTACAAGAGAGGAAGAAGCCTGGAAGAAAAGAAGAGTTTCAGACTCTTCTTTGGCTAATTTGCTTTGCTTTTGCTTTATTGGCTGGTAATGAGTGATACAGAAGAAGGAGCTATAGACAATATAGATTGAAATATACCCTCCTAAACAAACTCACCTACAGAGAAACTTAGGTTCCCCTACTCCCACACAACATCAGGACATAATTCAGTCCTGGAAACTCCTTCAAAGATTTTGAGTTTATTAACTTTGGAATATGATTTCAAAGGACCCAGAATCCAGAAGACTTGCACTTAATGATTTATTGTTGAGGTTTTTTTTTGTGCATGCTTGTCATTCTCACTGGAATGGAAAAGAGACTGGGTTTCTTTTTGACAGTCTGAGGGAGGTTTGGTTGGAAGAGACTATAGAAATATGAGCTTCATCAAATAAGCAAGAGAAAACAAAAAATGATAGCAAAAAAAAGAAAAAACCTGGGAGGAAATGTTTCCAGTTTAGTTAATGCTCATTTCAAAGATCTTAAAAAACTTTCACAGCTCTATGTTATATATTATCCTAAAAATAAGGAAAAAAAAGTTTGTATGCTTTGAAAGGATTCTTCTCCTGTAATAATTTAAATTTATTATCAAAGGATTATTATTTTTTGAGAATTTATAACATTTTTAGAAGTCTATGATAACAGACTCCAAAACTGTAACTGCTCTGTGTCAGGTGAAAGAAAAACAGGCGCTAGATCAAGAGAAATGTGGGACAGGTTTTGTTCATATTATAAATTTATCAGAAGCAAGTCGTTTTTCTTTCCATTCTCCAGCACGTTCCCTTGAATTCTGCTTGGCTCTGCACTGTGCAGTCAGTGTCTAACGGGTAGATTAACCCATCCCTCTTTTCTCTTTTCTCTTTTCCTCTCACCAGGTGGCAATGTTGATCTGTGCAGGGTTCCTCATTGCCTGGATCCCTTACGCTGTGGTCTCTGTGTGGTCAGCCTTTGGCCGGCCGGACTCTGTTCCCATCCAGTTCTCAGTGGTCCCAACCCTGCTTGCCAAGTCAGCAGCCATGTACAACCCCATCATTTACCAGGTCATCGACTGCAAGTTGGCCTGCTGCCGCTCAGGAGGGTTGAAGGCACTGCAGAAGAAGAATTCCTTGAAGAAATCAAGGTAATTTCTTCTTGTTGAAGTAGGATTTCTCTAAGAATGCAACGTTCCAAAAAGTACCAAGCTAAGATCTAGCATGAGTCATAGCTCTTTAAATCTGATTGATTGATTGATTGACCATGAGTTATCAGCATCTTTTTTTGACATGGAAATTCATAAAGTGATTCTAGGTGTAAAAAGAGAAGCAAGGAGGTGATTCTTACTTTTAGAACCAGCTGCAACTCCACTGATAGAGTTGGGAAAAGCTCCCATTGTTTTTAGTGTGTTTTGAATAACTTTTGTCCTCCTGGTCCTTTTCTTTCATGTCATCATATAGGTCACCTCCAGAAGGTGCCCATGACCTCCGTTGCCAGTAAAGTAAATGGGAGAGAACTGTGTTAATTCCTTACACAATTAGTTAATACTATGTCTTTCATCCATGAAATAAGCAGGGAGAGACAATAGCTCCTGTAGGTACCCTGTAGGTACCACTCATGACTAAAAAAGAAACCCAAACACAAAGCCAAGGCAAACAAATCCAAGTGTAATAAAGTCTCATAAAAGGTCTCCTCTCAATTTACAATTTTCTGGCAAAATCTGGGCTGACCACCAGTGGAGTTCCTGGAAACCCTAACTGTGCACTTGGAGGAAAAATGCTTCTAGTTCTGTCTTATGCCAGACAAGTATCCTGATTGAACAACGAGGTAATGATGGATATTGATCTGACAGTCTACACTGATATAAAGGCCACAAATGCCCTACCATGTATAAGTGACTGTGAATTCATAGAATTCCAGTAATTTGCCTCAAAAGCCTGGAAGAGACGTGTCTCAGTATGTACTTATCAGGCACATGAAGGCCCATTTCATCACTACATTATTCTTTTACCAATTCCAGCATTTTTTTAATGTATTTTCAGAGAGTCAATATCCCAAGCTTCCACAGTTTCCCTTAGTGGATGATTCTATGCTCTTACACTCAGATTTATCTCACCTGCAGAATGTACAGTGTTTATCTATATTGTGTTTGAGATGCTGAATTTATAGTTTACCAAAACAACTTCTGTCCTTTTAGACAAATGAGAGATAAATCTGAAGTAGCCTTCAGTGAATCTTTGGCAGCTGGATTTGTGCTTAATCTTCATGTTGTCCCACCAAAAGAGGAAGGAGGTTTCACCTATTTGCTTACGCTGATTACAAGTTGGCTTTCCTAGGCCTCTGCAGTGAACACAATTATCTGGAAAAATCTATTCCCAGACCTAGGAACCTAATTGGCTGCTTGGTACAAGCCCAAATGATTGTTGTGCTTTCTGCTTCCCATAGGATGTATAGCATATCTGCACACAGAGACTCAACGGCCATGAACGAGACCCAACTGGAAGTATGAAGGCTCACTTCACATACAGCAGATGAAAACCTGATGATGAACAATCATACTGTCTCAAGCTCCTCTTTCTGTAAATAAATTGAAACATGCTGGCAGTTTTATTTTACTCCTTAGTCCTATGTACAAAGTAGTTCTTTCCATCCTGACTAAAACAGTGTGATTAGAGTTGGGCAAATATTTTAAGTACTCAGAGGAAGAAGAAACAGAGAAGATGAGTTTGTACAAAAGATTTTTATTCACTTCAGAGCCTTTAAATTTTTTTATTTATTTTATTTTTTTTTTTTTTTTAGCACTAGTAGAAGTGATAATGTGAATGATCTTTTCCCTCACAGAAAGGGAAGTATTCACAAAGGACAGTTTTAGTTTGCTGAAGTCAGTCTCCCCAGATTCCTATTGCAGTCACTGGAGAAGTGGAGCACAAGAGAAAAGATTTCTTAAAGGACACATCTGAGTTGTAGGTTCATTTCGCAGGGCTCTGAATCACCCATTGAAGAAACATTATCTCACTGATTTTCCATGGTGAATATGTCTCCAACTCCTGGCTACAACCTACTTCAAACCCACTTTGACTTCAGTTCTTCAGTATTCAGAAAAAAATATGTTTTAGTCAAGACAAGATCTCAAGTGCCACACTCAAAACAATATCAATAGCCAGTATTTGTGAATGTGAGGAGAAAAGTCTCACTCAAATACTGTTTTCATTTAAACCAATTGGAATTGTGAATAACCTTGTAATAAAAAAGCAGGACCTAAGTAAAATCAGCCCCATACAAGTCAAACTGACCAAATCAATACCTTGAGCATTTTTTACTATTTCATTGTAAAATTACAACGAAATGTCATGGCAATAAGCAGGCAGGTTTGACTTCTGGAATGGTAACTGACTTTTTTCACCTTGTATTGTACTTTTCACCATTCTTTATGAGATGATTAATAGAAAATGACAAATCTTTCCTCAATCCTAAGTATGAAACTAGGCTCAAAAATGGTGAATTCATGAGAAAGGTTACAGCATAGGTAACAGAGAAGTCTTTCTCAAGGGCAGTTGTATCCAATTTTTAAACACTAAGCCCTGGAAAGATGAGGATTAGGAACGATTTAGGAGGACAACAGCCCTGCTAAAACAAAGCTTCTAAGTTCCTAATACACTCAATGGAAAAACCATGGGTCCTGAAAAAACCTGCAGAGTAAGAAAGCCAAAATAATTGCATTGGATCTGAGCCATAATTATCCCCATTCTCTTTTTTGTTTTTGGATTTACCTTAAGGTGGAGGTATCACTACAGGAAAAAAATTAGCAGCCAACTCTAAGCAGATTTTTAATGCTTAAAATAATGATTTTGATGTCTGTATGTCATTTCTTTGGGAAGAATATGATACTATAAAAAAAGAGTTAATTGAAAAATCAACAAGTCTCCCATGCAGATTTGTATTGACTGTTTATTAAAAAACAACCAGGGCAGTTAAAAGTATCGAAGTTTTCCTGAATTGTTCCTTTAAGAAAAGAACAGATTTATTGTTTTCCTGTGAAACACTTAATAGTGCTTTTTATCATACTGTTATTTCACAGTTGTGTTCAGAATCCCAGAATCAAAGAACCAGTTTGTTTGGAAAAGACCTACAAATTCATCAAGTCCAACTGTCAACCCCTATGTCACCAGTAAACAATGTCCCTCAGTATCACATCTACATGTTTTTTAGATCCTTCCAGGGATGGTGACTCCACCTCTTCCTTGGGATGCCTGTTCCAGAATTTGACAACCCTTTCAATGTTGAAATTTTTCATAATCTCTAATCTAAAGCTCCGCTGGTGCAACTTGAGGCCATTTCTTCTTGTCCTATTGCATGTTCCTTGGGAGAACAGACAAACCCCCAGCTCCCTACCACCTCCTTTCAGGTAGTTGGAGAGAGCAATAGTCTCCCTGAGCCTCCTCTTCTCCAGGCTAGACAACCCCAGTTCCCTCAGCTGCTCCTCATAAGATTTGCTCTCTAGACCCTTCATTGCCTTTCTCTGGACATGCTCAGCACCTCAATGACTACAGAGGGGACGATTGCTTCCTTACTCCTTCCAACCACACTATTTCTGATAGAAGCCAGAATGCCATTGGGCTTCTGGACTTTCCTGGGCACATGCTGGTTGACATTCATCTGGCTGTTGACCAACATCCCCACATCCTTTTCCACTGGGCAGCTTTCCAGCCACTCATCCCCAGGCCTGGAGCTTTGCATGGGGTTGTTGTAACCCAAGTGCAAGGACCCTGCACTTGGCCTTGTTGAACCTTGTGCCACTGACCTCAGCACATCAGTCCAGCCTTTTCAGATCCCTCTGTAGAGCCTCCCTACCTTCAAGCAGATCACCAAATCCACCTAACCTGACATAATGGTCTGAACTTGTTTTGTAGCTAATCTGTAGTGATTCTAATCTTGGTCTACACAATAATATCATAAAGGTTTAAATAATCTGGTGTTTGTTGGCATGTCCCAGAACTCCCATTCTGCAGTGTAAACAGTTGTTTTCTCAAACAATATTCAGACAATGTAACAGAAGATAAATTTTGTTGAGTTTCCTAAGCTAACTATTGTTTCTTCCCCTGCAGTATTTCAGGAAAAAATTTGAATAAATACTAGGACAACTCACAGAGGTACAAGGAGTTGTTCTCTTATCTATACAACGGTTTTGTGCTAATATTTCCCAAGCTGAGTTTTTAATTCTGAAGACTTTTCACTATAAGGCAAGTTTATCACTTGCCTATGGTTGCAAGTTGTGCCTTAGAACAGATCAGGCGCAGGAGGGGATCATCTCCTGCAGCTTTGAATCTTTTGTTTATCCAGGCAAGTTTAGGCTGGGATCTCTAACTGTTTATCATAACTAAGGTCTGATGTAAAGCAGACATACTATGGCCCTGTAAAAGGAGATTCATTGGAACAGAGCTACTGGTAAGACTGTAGGAATTACCCACTAGTCTGGCCAGATTTCAGATTTCAATTCACAGTCTGTGCATGAAACCTTCCTGTAGTTGCAACTGGAGAAATTTTTTTCTTTACTTTAAAAATTTTGTCTTCTCTTCCAAATTGCTGCTGTGTTATCCCAGCAATGGATACGTACTTGTGGTAGGGCTGAATTTCATGTTCTTAAAGACTGTAAAATGTTTTTGGATTCCACCACAGGGAATGTACATGTTCTATCTAAATAGTCCAGAGATTTAGTAAACTCTAAATGTGAACTGCTGGAATCATGACAAACATGCTTCATATGATTTAAGGATGCTTATTTTTTATTCAGTGCCATAGTTATATTTCCTTGAAGACACATTTTTACCACTACTGAGTGTCAGAAACACTGGAAGACCACTCTGAACAGGAGTTAGAGACGTGCTTATGGTAAGCATGTTTTCAAATGAAAGATGTTTTTCTGAATGGAGCAAGACATAGACATTCAAGCATGCAGTGCTGTAATTTAAATGCAGAATCTGAATCTAAGAGCTCATAGATCTCATGCAATTCAAAGGTAAAAGAGAACTGGAGCACCTTCTTTGTCCACCAGCATAAAACAGATTATACAATTAGTTCATACTCTGTTTGGGATCACAGCAGGAGAGGAATAAGGAGCCTTATTATTGATTCAAATTTTCAAGGTCATCTTTGAATTGGATTGAAATCTACAGCCTGATGTTTCAAAAGGTAGTCATTTGTCATTGATAATTAGGGCAAGGTTTTGTCCTCTTGATTCAAACTTATGTGGTTTTGTCATCTGCTCTTAGTCAAAGCACCAACAAAGTGAAAAACTCAGTGTGATGAATAAGGAATACAACTCTGAAAGAAGATTTCCTTACTGTATTTTCAATATTTCAGCCTCCTTGATAGATTAAGAAATTCCCAATTTTATATATTAACATTAAACCAAAAGTTTTTCAATGAAATTAGTACCATTGAAAATAAGAGCTTAAATGAGAATCTATTGTTATGTATCCTATGAGTACATTCAGTCTGAGCTGCCAAGATATTATCTGAATTCATTGTTAGTGGCTTGAAGGAAATAATTGTCACAGGTTAAGACTCCATTTAGACAATGAGCTGACCTGGACAGTAAGATTGTCCCACTGAGGGTAAGATCCTGCTCTTTATTTCAAAGTTATAGACACAGAAATTATGCAAAGCATGTGGATATGAAGAATTTCATTTTGGTCATTTTCAGTCATAGATGAAAAATGCCTATAAACCTTCTTCTGCAGACTTAGAAATCTGTTGATAATGTAGAACTAACAAGATTTACAATGCTTGAAGAGACACTTGAAATAAGGGAGTTAAGCAAAGTTTTATGACAGAAAAATCTGAAAAAAGTAAAGCACTAAAAATGAAAGTTATGGGTGTGAGCTTTCACAAGAGAGCAGAGAGCCTTTGTCCATGTAGCTGGACACAGCTCTAGCAAAATTTATCTCTACACCTGTAATAATAATGAAAAAATCCAACCCAACAAGTGGTTTGTTAAAAATATTTATGGTTTACAGTCCAAGATTGCAGCCAGAAGATTTCTGGCTTTGTGGCATCCAAAGGGAAAGAGAAAATTGATGTGTCTTCATGTAAAGAGGATATGATTAATGAATTGACAGGCACGTTGTTAGTGAATTGGATTATATGGTGGAACTTTTCTCTTGGCTGACTGTGTAGGGATAATGTCTTTTGGAGGATGTCCCACCTTCAGTGTGCAGCGTGATCTCAGTCATGAGAATAAATCTGAATTGCTCTTCAATGATCAGGCACTTAGTTCTTCTGTACTTCTACATTATTAATATTATGGTTGTTTTTCAACCTCTTCCCACCATGGAACTTTCAGACATGTCAGTCTGCACCCCCCAGGAAAGCTGCTTGGACATCTTCTTAGTCACATTTCCTGGCTCAGGATGTTCCCAGATGAGTCTTGCCCTGGGTAAGAAGCTCTTAAAAAAAAAAGTCCACTACAACAGCCATCTCTGTCCTTTCCTTCTCCCAAGACAGATGGGCATTTGACTGGTTTCCTCCACATCTCCATCTCAACAAGTTACACAAGTCTTTGTAGTTCTCCAGCCCCAAGGAAGAACGTAGCCATCCAAAAGCAGGATTTCAGGAGAACTGTTGCTGAACCATGAAGGGACAAGGCCTTTATTATCATCACCACGTTTATATATGCTCTTGAGCCATTATGTATCCTGTACTGACCTTTCTCTTGTTTACATGCTTATTTCTCTCACTTGCATGCTTTGCTTTCCATGATGACCTGTATTCCCCTTTACTTGGCACGTGCTACATACAGGACAGGGCTGATTTTGTAATTGCCCAGCATGATTTCCACTTCCCCAGTTATGCCTCTGTTTCATTTTTTAGCTGGTGGAACAAGTTGGACTCACAGGTCAGAACAAAATCTTTCAAAATACAAGGCTTAGTTACAGGTTTTCATGTTTCCATTACTTCTTAAATTATAGGATTCTTCATTGATTGTGTATAAAGAGCTTTTAACAGTCACTGATTGTAGTTTTTTTGTTTCGAGTGGGTAGAGAAGAAAGCCCTAGAAAATCACCACCTAATTTTCTGGAGATCTATTCCAAGAGAGACATTCAGTATCAAATCAGGTAACTGCAACATGGGGATGAAAAATAATAATAAATAACAAAGGTTTATTAGGTTCCCTGAGTCAGTAAAATAGACTGTTGGTCTGTATTTTGGACATGACACCTAAAGGGAATTTTGGGAGTAGATTTCTTAATCTTTGTGTAAAATGACAAAGAAATTTCTGAAATATCAAGTAAACAGTACAGTGGCCAAAACCTGACTGTTACACAGAACATATTTCAGCCATAGATGGTGGATACAGCGTGTGGCATAGTATACATTTTAAATGATGGATGTTTACATTGAATCAAGCATAATCCTACAGTAGTGAAAATAATAAAAATTTAGAAAATGGTTATGCGAAGGTCTTTTTGGTTTGTAGAAGGGGCTACACAGAGGCTTAGCATCCTAAAATCAGAGGCTGGTGTGAAAGTCTTGCTTTTTCTGTGCCAACCTTGCAAAACATTTCAAGAAAGGGATCTCACCTTAGAGTTTTGCATTCATGGAGGCAATTTGCAACATCTAGAAGAGTTCCTCTGAAGCATCTGAACATCCTTGATCCTGAATTCCATGCCTTTATCTTAGACTGATCTTAGTGGAAAGAGAACCTGAGAACCTGTCTGTCTGCCTGCAGTTCTGGTCCCCAAAGCTAAGGAGAGCTTTAGAGAACCTGTAACAGAGAAGAAAAAATATAATCATGCACAAGATTCTGCAAAGGAGAAGATGACAGGGTTAAGTTAAGTAGCCTAGAAGAGGAAAGGTCTGAGAGAAAATTGTATCAGTCTATAAATAGCTTTAAGACAATAATAATGTAAATGAAGGAAGGGAATTATTCACAGTTTCAGAAGGTGATAGAATGAAAAACCAAAGCTGGAAAGCTAAGTCAGGAAAAGCTGAGATGGAACTTTCTGAACTAAAGGAACTGTCAGGCTTTGGAAAAGATCTCAAGGGGAGATGTTAGGGCACGACTTACCAGATATTCAAGAACAAAATAGCTAATCCACAAACAGAAATTATTTGCAACAGGAAACACTTCTAAATGGCAATTTTTAGTCCTGATATATGGTTTTCTACACAATTTACTAATTTCAATATTGGTTGCACCTCACCTTAGGACTTATCTGTATTTCTGGAAAAAAGAGTTTTCACGTATGACAGTTGGATTGTATGCACAGAAACCAGCTTCAAAAACCTGTCAGACAGGGAAACTTCACTTCTGATGAAGTGGTTTCAAAATCCAAAGTTGGTGCAATGCAGTGGCACGCATGGATGTGAAGTTAAACTCTGCTATGAAAGTAGCTTTGCTTTCTCAGTCGTTAGATGAGCTTTCCAGAGAGGTATCATTTTGCAACACTTGCAGTTCAAGCTGAATTAAAGTGCTGTAATTTCTGTTATAGAGAAATTCTTGGAATAAAATATTTTCAGTTTTGCTAGATTTCTAGAATCCCAGAGTGATTAAATTAAAATATACTGAATAACCATGGGGAAATTACGTGAGCAAATTACTTTTAGAAAAAAAAAAACATTTATTAGTGGTTTCTGGTCTACATTTTCATTCAGGAATTGTATTTCTAATAGACATAAATTTCCAAAGATATCAATAGACTTTTAGTGATCCTGACCTAAAAGAACTGAAATATGATTGTTATCTCAAAGCTTATGTATATTCATTGTATAGAAAGATAGTCCTATTACTGAAGGTGAATCCTATGAAGAAATTATTTCAAGTGTAACTCTGAGTGTACGTGCTATATTTACTGTTTCCATTTGTTGACAGTAGAATTGTATTCACATTTAATGTTCTGATACTGACCTGTGCTTAGTATTGCAGAGCAAGAAACCACAGACACATGTTTGCTTGCTTTCTCCTCTGTTTAGGGGAGCAGATTCCATCCTGCTGACAATAGGTACAGCCCTCCTTGGTAGTCTATAATTTATTTCCAGTTTCTAACGTAAAAAAGGGTCTTTTTTTTTGTTTTTCTTTCCTATTTGTCTTGCACGTTTTCCACCACAGTAGCCTTACCAGCCTGGCTGGAGTTGCACCTGGTTTACAACACCTGCAGTAGAGGGTTTGGGTCCATAGGGAAGAGGGAAAGTAAGCAGAGGCTGGACTTCTCTCTCAACTAGAGATGAGATAAACCAGGAGCAACCCCACTGAAATCAGGGGACTGGCCATGCTCTGAAACTGGGATAGAATTAAAAGGAAGAAATATGTTTTCAGCTTCATGGAAGCAGGGTGGACCCAAGAAATGCCAGATGTATTGACCACTTTCTAGGGGTTATTTCTCCAGCTCTGACTTAGATAACTAGTTCTTGGAAGAAGAGGATCCCTCTTGCTGGGAGGAAATACCAACAGCAGTAAGGATTTAACCTGGCCTGTAGCACAAAGGTGAAGAAGGCTGAAGGTCGTGCTGTTCCTATGGCTGAGTGATTTCAGCTTTCTCCATGTTCTGCTTCATTATATTCTTTTTAAAATGCACTTAACCTTTTCAGTCACCTACTGGACTACACAGCTGAAGTGTCAGCAACAGCATGTTGGTGTTGCAAGCAACATTCAAAGCTATATTCATCTGTAAGAAATTAATACAGAACCTTCTAGAATACTTACTATTGCATTTCTTTCGTATACTGGAGCTGAAACTTGTCATGGAAGAGCTGAGCATGATTATTAATGAACCTCAGAAGTCAGAGTGGTGGGAAGGTTCATAAACTACTACAGTCTTGTAACTCACAGTACGAAATCCAATTGTTAGTGTCCATAAATGTTTCCAATGCATTGTGTGTCACTGCAATGTCCTGGAACTGCAGTAGACAATGTAAGAGAAAATTTATGGAGTGAAACCATAACCTGTAAATAACTGTGTGAGTTCTCCAGTGGTGTTGCTGAGTTAATATGTTGTTAATATATAACACTGTGTTATCAAGCAGTAAAGAACCTAACATCCTGGCTGCACTTAACAGCAGAGGACACTTCCCTGTCACTGCAGTACAACAACAGATTGGTTGTTTTCATTTTTCTCTGCCCATTTTTATTCTCCTAAATACACAACCGGACTGATGACATCACGGGCAGACTTTATTTTATACACTATGTTGTCTGAATGTGCTTTCCAATAAAGCAAGAGAATGGATAAATATTGGTACCTGTTTTTTTTCTCTGGGTTTTGATTACAAAGTTGTGCATTTTCACATCAAGGCCGGTTTTGGTGCCACTTCAGTGCAAGCCATGACCTGTCCACGTCTGTAGTCAAATGCTTTGCCACATGGCTTGAGTGGATGCAGAAAGAGGTCCACTTAGGTGTTTAGAGAAGCACCCAAGGGCTGAGATTAAGAACTTGTCTGCTATCCTGACTAAAAGGATTATTTAAATAAAGTACAAAACATTTTCTCCACCTCTTTCCCCTCTGCTTCCATGACCCCAAAACCGACCAGCAGCTCTTGTTAGGGGATCTTACAAATCAAGCTTCAGGAGGTACCATGATTTGGGCATCCTGACCCAGTGCAATGCTACCTCAGCAGTTTTTAATTTGCTCTTCCCTGTGAGGGGACATGAAAGTGAGATTTCTCCTCTTATCCTTTGCCCCTCTCTTTGAGATGACTGAGGGGAGTTGAAAACTGGGGGGAAGGGTTTGTTTTCCTTTTTTTGTTCATCTGACAAAAGGTGCACGGTGGAAAACCTTGCCAGGCAATGCTGGCAGCAGGGAGAGGGATACAGGCAGGCTGAGGCTGCATAGTGCTCAGGAGCTTTCCTTCCTGGCCTGTATCAAAAATAGTGTGGCCAGCAGCAGTGGGGAAGGGATTGTGCCCCTGTACTCAGCACTGGTGAGGCTACAGCTTGAGTATTGGATTCACAGGATAAGAAGGAGACGTTGAGGTGCTGGAGTGGCTCCAGAGAAGGGCAATGAGGCTGATGAGTGGGCTGGATAACATGCCTTATGAGGAGCAGCTGGGGGACCTGGGCTTGTTTAGTCTGGAGAAGAGGAGGCTGAGGGGAGACCCTATTGCACTCTACAACTCCATGGAAAGAGGTCAGTCTCTAGGTTACTCCAGGTAAAACAAGAGGAAATGGGCTCAAATTGCACCAGGGGAGGTTTAGGTTGGATATTAAGAAGAATTTCTTTCCTGACAGATGGTGAGGCATTGGACCAACTGTCCAGGGAGGTGGTGGAGTCACCATCACTGAAGGTGTAGATGAGACACTTGGGAACATGTAGATGAGGCACCCAGGGATGTGGCTTAGTGGTCGTGGTAGTATTGGGTGATGTTTGGACTTGATGATCTTAGAGGTCTTTTCCAACCTTACTGATTCTCTGATTCTGTTCCCCACACTGAGCTCAACTCCAGTTAAAACCACAATGGGAGGATCTGTAAGCAAAGGGGTTGAGCTGGAAAATAATGCCAAGCTGCTGCCTGAACTCCTGGCACACTGTGTCTGCACCAAGAGCTCCAACGTCCTGTCTCAGAGGGAAGGGTGGAGGAGGGAAAGATCTGGTGAAGGGCAGCAGAAGCCTGTTACAAGACATGGAACAGTTTTGGTATGATGACAGGTTGAATGGACTGCATTGGAAGAGGGGGAAGTCAGGTGAGATACCATACGGTTCACAGATAGCATGGAGAGAGAGAAAGGAATAGATTTACAATTTTCTCATGGCTCAGAAGTTGGAAGGCACCAGATGAAACATCACAGTGTAAAACAGCAGGCTTGGGGCAAAGGAAAGGACATGCATTGTCCTGCCAGCACATCATTAAGTGGTGGGGGACACTCATCCTGCAGCAGAATTTGGGCCGATTGCACAGAGGTGCTCTGTGATGATATAAAGGCAAAGGTACAAAGTGATTTTTTTTGTAGGAGCCACAGGAGCTGGTCCCACAAAGGGGACATGACGCACAGCACCTGACAAAGCATCCAAGGATGCTTGAACAGTCTTGCTTTAATGGCCCTGGGGAGGGATGCTCCTCCCTACATCTCTGAAACAGAGGGCTGCACTTTGATTTCATTGATGCAGGATGAGATCCAACAACAGGTATTTCAAGGCACTGAAGATGGTGTTTTGTCTTTCTTTGAAGGTCATACTTACAAATGGCATAAAAATAGTTCACTGAATGAATCAGGGGTTATTTCTATTAGCTTTCTTCAAAGCCAGAATAAAAGCACTATTTTTTTTTTTTTGCCTTTATTTCATAGCTGTTACTCTGATACACTGAAAATGAAACAACAAGTTTTGATAAAAAAAAAATATATGAGCAAAGAAATTATTTTTAGATCAGTAGGAAAACTGTAAGATCAGAGAGAACAACATAACAGATGCACTCTCCATGGAGATTTAGAGATTAGTGAGAAGCTTTCTGCTTATGCTAAGCTTTTTCTGTAGTGGAAGCTGAAAATAAAAGAAGAATTTAATCAGGATTGAAAAAAGTAGAGGTTCTGGATGTTAAAACAACCAGGTTTTGCAGTTAGCAATCAAACAGGGGTTTGAATCTCAATATAAAATACAGGTTTCACTGTTGTATTAAGCTAAGGCTCTCTGTTTATGTGAGTTTGATTTTCAGGAATAAAATATTATGAACCATGCCTACTTCCATGATGTGTTGCTGGAGCAACCCTAGGTCTCCCAGAGTTGGTGTTTTGGGCCAGCCATGAGTTTTTAAAACCCTTTCCACATGAAAGTTGTCCCTGCTTGGGAGAGTCCTGGGAGTGCAGGGCTGTGGTATGTGGGAAGCTGGTTGGGCCAGAAACAGGCTCATAAAATTGTTGTGTAACAAGAAAACAGATTGTGTGTGTGAACCCATCTTTATTTTTATCAACATTCCCCCAGGGTTTCAGTAGCTAGAAAGGATGGTGGATTGGTGAAGACAAATCATCTCCTAGGGACCTAATATTTTAAAAAGATGGATATTCACCTCATGGAAGGCGAATTTTCCTCTTTCAGGAAATTTCAGGGTGGTCACCACAATTTAAGGTTTTGTTTAGATTTTTTTTTTCCTGATTCCTTCTCTTCACTTTTAACTGATAAATAGAATCACAACAAAACCAGAAAGTGAGTGCCTCAGTTGGACAAAGTTTGCAGTGGGTCACTCACTGATCTTGTTCCTCTGGAGTTCTGTTTTTTATAATTTAATTCTTCTAATTTTGATTCAGTGCTGATAGAAAGGGAGAACTTTTGATTGCAGCTGTGCTGGCTATAAATAACTATTTAGGATTTCTTTCATCTTAAAACATTCAGAAGGATGCTGCTGTGTTTTTACTTATCTTGATATTTTGTGGAAAATTATGTGAATAGTTTTTCCACTTGGAATAGTGCACATTTGATTGTAAAAGAATATTTTAAAGTCATGTAAAGAAAAAGAGACATATTTGCCTGTCAGAAGGAAAGCTGAGATAGACTTAAAGGCTACACACATCCACTGAGAGTCAAATCATAGAATGTCTGGGCTGGAAGGGACCTCCAAAGGTCATCTAATGTCAGGCTCTAGTAAAATTAAACTCTTTGCCTAAAAGTTTCACCTAAATACCAAGAGTAATAATGATGTTTTTCCCATTTTTTTGCAGTTTTACATAATAACAATCCTTGAAAGCTTTTCTTGAGGTCCAGACTAGGAAGTAGCACTGGGTACACATGGAACAAGTGGATGATGAAAGTTCAATGTCTCCTCCCTCCCATTGGGAAAAAGGACATTAATTAGGGTCTGTTGTATTGCAAAAACTCTTGACTATATGCCTTTACAGTTACTTTATCTACTTTTCCCTGATCCAATTACTATTTAATTGTTTAGTCAAGATGAGCTGCCCTTCTGAAGAGGCTTAGAAATAGAAATTGAGACTCCCATTTATATATTTCCAAGAAATATTCTTATTTTTTCCTCATGAATCTAAAGATGCCTTCATGAAACATGAATTCTTGTTCAAGGAGTTCAACTGTAACATGGAAAGAAATATCCCAAAACTGTGTGCAGACTTTTTTGATACGGATGTGAGTCTTGATTTCTACTTCTCTGAATGTCATCTTCACTGAATTCACTCTCAGTGACCAGTCTGTCAAACTACAAAATCAGTCTTTGCTAAAAATATTTCCTAGGATAATGAATTCATTACCATGGTGAAAGAAAAGTCTTTTAGCAAGGGATTCATTTATATAAATGGATATGAATCTTGCAATACTTAGAATTTATTCTGGAAAAATTACATGGGTTTTGAAATCCCTTAGTGGAGTGCCTGGCAAGGTGTTTGGGGCTTTGGATGAATCAACAGCCACAGGATCTGGTTTTGTGCCTATCTCAGGAACTAGCATGAATTAAGGCTATACAAAGAAGAAAATCAAAAGGAAAGAAAAAAGAATAGCAATGAGGAAAAAAGAAGACAATGAAAAAGAAGAAAATGATACTTCAGTGGAAAGAATTTTGCTGCTCTGTACCACACATGCAGTAAGGTAGATCAGAGGGATAATGGATAAAAGAAAAGTTTTCAATTCCTGTTCCTTTCTCATCCAGTGCATATTCTTCCAGAAGGTGTGAAATATGCACTGGGTAATAGTAGTATGGAGTTTTGCACAGAAATGGGTTAGCAGTAATGCTGTAGTACCCCACAGTCATCTTTGAGCAGACAGTAAGCCAAGCAATGTTTTGAATGGAGTGAGAAAATGATGATGTTGATGTATGTGGTGTGTTGAACTGGATTGGAGGCTTAAAAGAATGAAATGCAGTTGCTGATCCAGTGGTCATGCCAAGCTGTCCCCCTTCATGGTCTGCCACTGGAGCACTGGTGCATGGTGTAAGAGTCGGTCAGAAGAGGA